>NC_079219.1:10879919-10972419 GCF_029633865.1 Lampris incognitus
CTTTTGATTTTTTCACCTATATAAAAAAAAATTCTGGGACTTAGAAATGTTTTGGCATTATGCAAAATATATGCATTTTTGCAAAAATGCACTTATGATCCTAATTGTTTTTAGAGGTGGTAGGTATTGTTCCAGAGAGGACCAGGAAAATAGCAGAAAATTAAAATATAATTATAATAATTATGCGTAATTATGCAAAATATGCATTTTCTAAAAATGGCTAAAAACCACTTTTCTCGGCATTTCAGACGATTCTGAGCATTTGGGGGGGGGTTGGAGTGGGGGGGGGGGGTAAACCACTTTTCTCGGCATTTCAGGGGATTCCGAGCATTTGGGGGGAGGGAGTTGGAGTGGGGGGGGTTTAGGGGCAGGCGGTTGGCTGGCAGGATGAAGAGGAGGGAGATTTAGACGGGTGGATAACCAAGCTGCTACATTGTAGCGGGGTTCTTCTAGTGAATTAATGAAAGACTTCTTGATCAGAATGGGGATATTTTGGAATAGGTAAGTGAATTTTGGTAATATAATCATTTTAATAAGATCGACTCCTCCAACTATGGACAGGGGGAGCTTTATCCATCCAGCCATAATTTGTTTACATTTTTCAAATAAAATACCAAAATTCTTGGTGAAAAGAGCGAAAAAAGTGCATGTGATTTCAACCCCAAGATAAAGTCGTTTTTTACTATCTTGACTGGGAAATGTGAGATAGAAATTAGGGTAGGTGCCTCATTAAGGGGGAACTCTGGGAGCAGGATAAGTGGTTCAGATAATGGACGGATGGATTTCACTTTTCTGAAAATTAACTTTGTATCCTGAAACTTTTCCAAACTTAGTCAAAATATCAATAATGGGAGGAATGGAAGTTAAGGGGTTCGAAATATACAACAGAAGATCATCTGCATACAACCACAGTTTATAAGTTATGTCCACACGTTCCACTCCCCAAAACTCCCTAGACTGTGTAAGAGCAATAGCTAAGGGCTCAATGGTGATAGCGAAAAGAAGGGGCGACAAGGGGCAGCCTTAATGAGTACCCCTGCCGAGTGAGAAATATCTAGATTGTTATCCATTGGTGATCACACTGGCCAAAGGAAGAGAGTAAAGTAGTATAATCCATGAGATGAAGACATCGTCAAATTAAAATTTATTTAGGGCTGAAAACAAATATTGCCATTCAATCCGTTTTAATGCTTTTTCAGCATCAAGTGATACAACCATTTCAGGGGAGCGACTCAGAGGGGAGTACATAATATTTGGTAATTTTCTCAAATTTAAGCTGGAATGCCTATTTAGAATGAAACCTGTTTGGTCTGGAGATATAATCTGAGGCAAAATCTTCTCTCATCTCACTGCTAGAATTTTAGCTAGTATCTTATAATCTACATTTAATAAGGAAATCGGACAATATGAAGCACACTGAAGTGGGTCTTTATCCATTTTTGGCAGAAGTGTTATCAACACTTGTCATAGGATTTGTGGAAGGCACCCCACTGACAGAGATTAATTAAACATGACTTGAAGCAGGGGGGACAAGTTGGAAGCAAATTTTTTGCAAAATACAGAGGTGAAGTCATCTGGTCCAGGTGTCTTATTATTTTGCAAGAATTTAATAGCTTCAAGAATTTCTGTCTCAGAAATCTCACCACCCAGTGTGCGGCTTTGTAGGACTGAGACTGAGGGGAAGGTTAGGTTCTCCAGGAAGGAGTCAAGTTGTGGACGATTTCCATCACATTCAGAACCATATAACTTACTGTAATATTGCTTAACATCTTTGTTAATTTCTACCTGGTCCATTACCATTTCCCCTGCTTGACTGCAAATGTTAGTGATTAAGGGAGAAGTAGCTTGACGTGCTTGCTGAGCTAGTAGCCTGTCGGCCTTGTCATCTGATTCGTAAGTGTTGCACTGAGCTTTTGTGAGTAGATATACCACCCTGTCTGTAGAAAGTAAGTCATATTCTGTCTGCAGATGCAGTCTTTCTTTGAAAAGGGTTGGAGGAGGAGTAATATCTATCAATGTCAGCCATGGATTATAGAGTCTAGAAGCTCTTGCTTTATTTACCTTAGAAGAGTATTCAATTATCTGCCCATGAAGATAGGCCTTGAGTGCCTCCCATAAGATTAAATGGGACGTTTCTGAGGAAACATTAGTTGCAAGAAAAAAACTAATTTGAGAAGAGACAAAGTGTATACATTGTTCATCAGTTAATAGGACAGGGTTGAATCCCCAGCAACGAGAGGGCCTGGGGCAGTTAGGTAGAGCTAAACAAAATTAAATTGCACCATGATCTGAAATGATAATACTTCGATATGAGCAGGGGCTTACATTCCCCAGTGGTCTATTCAAGAAGAAAGTAGTCAATGTGAGTATATCTATGGTGGACCTTAGAGAAGAAAGAAAAAACTTTTTGATCAGGGAACTTAAATCTTCAGATGTCTGAAAGACCATTTTGAGTGTTGTAATCATTGATAACCTTAGCAGATTTAGAGAGTGGCTGAGCTCTGTTTGACGATCTATCCAAAATAGAGTTGAGAACACAGTTAGTCGCCTCCCAGTATCAAATTATAATAATTATGCCAGGGTATAATAGAGAATAGCTTGTTGAAAAAAATATGATCATCACTGTTTGGGGCATAAACATTGACCAAAATAACACCACTGGTGAACAGTTGCCCAGAGACAATAACAGATCTCCCGTTTAGATCACTAATTACCTCTTTCACTTGGAATGGGATATCTTTATGTATGAGGATTGCTGTTCCTCTGGCTTTAGCATTGAATCATGAATGAAATACTTGACCAAACCATCCTCTTTTAAAGGTAAACAGCCTGATTATTTACAAGATGGGTTTCTTGTACAAAGGCTACACCCGCATTTAAGTGTTGTAAGTGGGACATAATTTTCTATATTTTAATACAATTATTTATGCCTTTAGTATTTAGAGACACAAAGTGGATGGGTCGGTTCTGAGTGTAATTAGAGATCACTGTCATTTATTATTAACCTGGTTTGAATAGTACAAATGAGCGACAAGCAAATCACACCAAGGGCTTGGTACTTAATAATTGAAGATGAAGGAAATATGGGAGCAGCAGAGATGAAAGGGGAAAAGAAAGAACCCTCAGTACCATGTCTTATACAGGAATAACAAAGATGAAATAGAGACAGTAGTCTATAAATACATATTTATAAAGGTCTATAATGTGGAATACTGCAAGTACCTGGGGGTGTATATAGATAATAAACTGGACTGGGCTAAGAAACTGATGGTCTCTACAAGAAGGGACAGAGCCGTCTCTACTTTTTGAAGAGGCTGAAGACCTTCAACATCTGCCAGTCAATGCTTAGGATGTGGTATGCGTCTGTGGTGGCCAGTGCTCTCCTGTTTGCTGTTGTGTGTTGGGACAGCAGGTTAAGGGTAGTGGATGCAAACAGGCTCAATAAACTGATCTGCAAGGCTGGTGACATTGTAGGGGTGGAGCTGGACTCTCTGGCGGCGGTTTTCTTGAGGAGGATGCTGTTGAAGTTCTATGCCATCACCAACAATGTCTCCAACCCATTCCATGACGTACTTGGTCGGACACAGGAGTACTTTTAGTAATAGATTCATTCTGCCGAAATGCACTACAGAGCGCCACAGGAGGTCATTCCTGCCTGTGGCCATCAAACTTTACAACTCCTCCCTCAGAATGTCAGACACTGCGTCAATAGTCATTAGACTGGCCCTTCGACTTATTTGACCCTGCCGGGTGTTAGTTTGTGCTTTTTGTTTCATGCTGCAGTAATACAGTATAGATACGGTGTTATATGCTGGAGCATAGTGCATATACGTTTACATATTTTATTTTATTCTTCTTTCTATTTCTTATTTCATCTTCAGTTTCTATTTATTTCTATTTTCTTGTTATCTTGTTAGCTTATCTTTACTAGAGCGTGAGTGTCTTTAATAGGACCCAATTTCCCCTCGGGGGTGAATAAAGTATTCTGATTCTGATAACACTAAAAGATCTATTCAAACATAAAATAGCCACAGCGTTCTAAAATACTGTACAAGGCCTATTCAAACATAAAATAGACTCAGCGGTCTATATCACTATACCAGGCCTACTCAAATATAAAATAGACTCAGCGGTCTACATCAGTATAAAAGGCCTATTCAAACATAAATAGACACTGTGGTCTACATCACATTACAAAGCCTATTCCATCATAAAACAGACACAGCATTCTGGTAACACTATACAAGGCCTATTGAAACATAAAATAGACAGCGATATTCAATACTATACAAGGCCTATTCAATCATTAAATAGACAAAGCGGTCTACATGACTATACAAGGCCTATTCAAATATAAAAGAAACACAGCGGTCTACACCATTACAAGGCCTAATTAATCATTAAATAGACAAAGCGGCAGTGGCGTGTCGTCCACTAGGGGCGCTAGGGCGCCGCCCTACCTACAGTTCCAATTGGAAAATAAGTATTGTAATAAATAAATACTTTTTTAAATTGTGGTGCCGTGTGTGTAAAAATCCAACTGTTATATTTACATAAAGCATGTATTATAATAGAAAAGTGTGATAACTGATGAAAAAACATTGCTTGCAATCTTTTGTCTGTGTACCTAAGGGTGCATTTTTCTCCGCCTGATGGGAGACACGCGAGTTTAAATGCAGCCACGCCATCGCACACTGGATTGGTTTACAGCACGCACCGAAAAGAGCTGATTCTTGGGTGGAGAAATACCCACCCGATTTGGTAGATGGTGCTGTGTAAAACTGTATGCATAGTAGTTGTTAGTGGTAGAGCAGGAAGTCGAGGAGTTGGCTAGCAGTTAGTAAAGTGGCTAATGTAACAATGGCTGATGTGCTAGAGGAACAACCTACTCCTAACACTGTTGATTCTTTGTTTGAAAAACCATTTGAACGGAGAAGTTTGTCTGACAAGCTCATTGTCAAGCAGTTGGGTCCAGATCAGCCTGAGAACCCCAACATTCGACAGCCCTCTGGTGATCGTGGCAAATCATACATCAGGAATTTTGCCAGCAACTGGTATGCACGGAAACCATGGATCTGTGGATGTGACAAACAGCATGCTGTTTTTTGCTTTCTGTGCTTACTTTTTCGAACGTTCACATCGGACAAGGCTTGGACTGAAACTGGAGAGAGCGATCTTAAGCATCTTTCTGAAAAAATAAAAAAAACATGAAGACAGTAAGGCTCATATGGATAATGCCATGAAACTAGCCATGTTTGGGAGAACTAACATTGCTAGCTAACTTAGCGACAGCTACAGGATCGGTGTTGCTCAACACAAGGAAGAGGTGAACAGGAATAGAGCTATACTTTCAAGGATTATTGACTGTGTCAAATTTTGTGGAGCATATGAACATGGATTACGTGGCCATGATGAGAGCAGTGCCACTGCCAACCCTAGGATTTTTATCGGACTAGTGAATTTTGCAGCTGAATTGGACAGTGTGTTGAAACAACATTTGGAAACGGCAACCGTAAAAAACGACATGAGGGTTGCGGTCACTTACACTCCCACCAATCATGTTATGATGAGTGAAAATACAGAGGAACCATATTAAATTAAACATACATGATTCCATATAGGCTAACCATTTTAAGTTTCATGGCTATAGTATACTAGATTGCTAAAGAATAAGCATGTCTGAGTGGTTGAGGTGTCACTCCGCTAATCACTCACTCTCTAGGAGAAGAACCAATTTCTATGATCGAAGGTTTAGATGGATGATCTTGTTTTCCTACTGGATGATCTTGTTTTTCTACTAACACCTTTACACAGCATACTAAACCATCACTCTCTTCCGTGGTTTCAACCACGCGTCCTAGATGCCACTGGTTTCTAGGAAAGGTGTCTTCCTTAATGATGACTTCCGGGTAAACATTTTCCCACATGTGGTTTCCCACATGTGGTGCACCTGAATGGCTTCCCCCTTGTATGAATCCTTATGCTTTTTTCTTTAGGGAGAATGATAGGGTGTTTAAATTCAAGACTGAGCGATGACTGCTTCAGTTTTCCACCGACATGAAGAATACCTCTGTCCAAAATAGGATCGAGGCAAAATAGAGGACTTGAGCTTGGAAGACTGTCTCCTCTTGGAAGTGTCTTCATCTCTTGAGAGAAGGCTTCTTGTTGCACAAGCTTTATTACCACCTCAGCAGCTCTCTCATGTTCTTCAACAGTCACAAGTTCACTGCGATATTCTTGCTCAGACTTCAGCCTCTTGATCCTCGCAACCACCTTAACCAGTCTTGTCCAGAAAGAAAACCAACTCAGACGGCTGAGGATGTTTGGCTGGGAAGGTTAGTGTTTGATTGCAAACACCCGAATAGCCTTGAATTCAGGATCGCCAACAAGCAGCTCATTTGAGAGGTGAGACTTTGGGTATATTTCTTGCTCCCACAGGAACTTAGGTCCTGATAGCCAGTTTGTTGCAGAGATGTCTGATGAAGGGAGACCTCTGGAGGCTTGGTCGGCTGGGTTTTCTGCTGTGTCGATGTAGTACCACTGGTTGGGATCTGTATTTGCTCTTATCAGTTGCACATGTTTTGCAACAAAGACATGAAATCTTCGTGCTTCATTGTTGATATACGCCAGGACAACCTGAGAGTCTGTCCAGAAGAACTCTTCGTCAATCTGCATTTCAAGCTCATTTTTTAGCATGACACTTAATCTTGTGGAGACCACGGCTGCTGAAAGTTCCAGTCTTGGAATGCTTGTGAGCTTTGTTGGTGCAACTCTTGCTTAGGCCATCACAAGACAGCAGTGGACTTCACCCCTTTCATTTTTGAATCTGAGATAGGAACATGTCCCATATCCCACATTACTAGTATCCGAGAAGTGGTGCAGTTCTGTATTGACAGTTCTGCCGAAATCTTGTGGGCGGTAGCATCTCGGTATTCAGACTTCCTTCAGCTTCTGAAGACCATTCTTCCATTCCTCCCACCGTGGGTTTAAGTGCTCAGGAAGTGGTCCATCCCATCCGATACCTCTACAGCACAGCTCCTGAAGGACGCACTTTCCGCTTAGGGTGAATGGAGCGACAAACCCCAGTGGATCATACAAGGAAGCAATGACTGACAAGATATCACGGCGTGTTGAGGGCCTATCCGGTAAGTCGACATTGAAGCTGAAGATGTCATGTTCTAGTGATCACTGGATACCGAGTGCACGTTCTGCTGGTGTAGCATTCAGGCCAAGATTGAGTGGTTTGGTTGTTACTGCTCTTTCTGATGGGTCCACAGAGTTCAGGACTTCTCTTTCATTCGAGTTGAATTTGTGAAGGTGTAGACCTCCTCTTTTGCACAACTCTTGTGCCTCAATGACCAGCTTCTTGGCCTCTTCTATTGAGGGGACACTGGTTAGACCATCATCCATGTAGACGTTCTTCTCACAAAAGGCTGATGCTGTTGGATAATTCTCTTTTTGTTGTCGAGCTAGGTACTTCAGGCCAATGTTGGCACATCCGGGGGACGAAGCAGTGCCGAAAAGGTGGACAGCCATCTGATACTCTTGTGGTTCTCCTTCCAAATCTCCGGTCTCCCACCAGAGAAACCTTAGGTAGTTCCGTGATTCAGGAGAGACAGAGAATTGGTGGAACATCTTCTCGATGTCACAGATCACAGCTACATCTTCTTTCCTCAAGCTACAGAGCACTCCCAACAGGGAGTTGATCAGGTCAGGGCCTGTCAGCAGCATGTCATTTAAAGAGACACTGTGGAACTTCGCTGAACAATCAAACACGACCCTTATCTTTTCTGGCTTCTTGTGGTGGTACATCCCATGGTGGGGTATGTACCACACAGTCTGCTCTTCAGGTGTTTTAGGGGCTGGCTCCACGTCACCTTTGATCATCATGTCCTCCATGAAGGCGGTGTACTGGTCGCGATACTGTTTGTTGGCCTTCAACCTTTTCTTTAAGTATTGCAGTCGGACTATAGCCAGCCTTTTGTTGTTTGGTAGTGAAGGTGGACTATTGCTCTTGAAAGGGAGAGGCATTTCATAGAATCCGTCTTCCCCTGACTGATGTTGTCGCTAAGAAGCTGTACAAAGCGGACGTCATCTTGGGATACATACTTGTCCTTGTCTTCGTATCTCCTTTCATTGAAGTCTGATTCCAAGACCTTCAGCACATCAGTGGTAGATGGAACTGGTATTTCCCTCACTGCAACGTGATGCACAAAACTCTGGTTTCCCTGTCGATCCAAATGCGGGTTGGATGAGCCTACTATACTCCATCCAAGTTCAGTTCTTTGCACAAAGGGATCGTTATCACTTCCTGTGATGACCTCAAGGGCGGCTAATGCTAACGGACAGTCATTTCCGATTAACAATCCTACTTCACAGCCTTGTAGTGGAGGTAGCTTGTTTGCTAGATGTTTGAGATGAGGCCATTGCAGTGCAGTCTTCCTAGTTGGAATGTAGGACTTGTCTACTGGAATGAAGTTGCGGGTGTAGGCTTGGCGTAGTTGAATCTGTTTTTCAGAGTGTAGCCCTCTAACTTGTAGACCACGAACACTTTTGCTTGCTATGACTGTGTCAACAGCCGTCATTGTGCTAAGTTTCAGTTGTACTGGTCGAGTGTCTACTTTTAGCTCTTCAAGTAGATCTTCCAAGATGAACGATGAGTCACTCTGTGTGTCAAGTAGAGCATAAGTGAGAACTTCTCTCTGTGGCTCTTCTCTGCTGATGACATGAGAACTGGGACAATGCTTGAAGTGGCAGAGGCGCGTTGCATCACTGTGTTCGACGTGACCATGTGAATTTCCTGGCTTGCATTGTCTGTGGAAGTGGAATGTTCCTCTAATGCTTCCACAGGCCTTTTATCTTTCTCTTAATGCAAGCAGGTAGGATGACGTCGGTTGCATGTGCCACAGGTGTGTCATCTTTTGCAGTCTTTGCTGCTGTGTCCCTTTCTCAGACATCCGAAGCAGAGGTGATTTTCATGAATGAAAGCCTTCTTGTCTTGCATAGTTTTTGCTGCAAAGGTGGGGCACTTGGCGACACCATGTGTTTCATCTTCACAGATGGGGCAAGGTGGTTTTGGCTTGGAATTTGATGATTCTTAGTTCTCTGAGGTGGACTTGTTCTTATGAGCACTAGTGTTGAGTGCTCTAGCTCTCTTAGGCACTCTTTCATCCGTGGGCTTGTTATTCATTAGGAATGGGGAGGCAATGGAGTTACAGACTATGTGTGCTTCTGTTTGAATGAACTCTGTGAAACATGAGAAGCTCGGGTAATCTCCAGATGTGTCCAATTCTTTCACAACAATTCAGCTCCATCTACGGACAATCCACTCTGGTAATTTTTTAAGCATCTTGTGATTTTCTTTGCAATCATTTAGAATGGACAATCCTCTAATATGGGGCATTGCCTCAATGCGGCCTTGCAGGAAGTCTGCAAACTCTCGAAGTGCAAGAGGATCATTTGCACTAACCTTGAGCCATTTCATTAGCTTGTCTCGAAAGGCTTTCTGTACAATGAAGGGGTTTGCATACCTCTCTTGTAGGACTTTCAAAGCCCCTTGATGTGCATCTTCTGAGTTTCTATAGAAGAATCCCTCTACAGCCTTGAGAGCATCTCCAGCAAGGTAGTTTTTCAGATAAAACATCTTCTCGCTAGCTGGTAGAGGCTGCCGGTCTATCAGAGCCATGAAGGACATTTTCCAGTCTATGAACTTTAAGGGTTCAACAGTGAATGTTGTTGGCTCTGGAGCAGGCAGACGGTTCATACTTAGTGAGCTTATGATTGCTTGGGTTAGACTACCTTTCTCCTGAGTTACTGGTATTTCAAGGTTTATATGGATTTTTGATTCAGTATTTCGAGGAACAGAGAGCGTAAAACTGTTGTATGCTCTCACCCGTGCCGCTGCTGCTCTTAACGTCTTTCTCAGCTTGTACCAGCTGTAGCTTTGTCTTCTCTTCTCACATCTCTGTCTCTAGTTTACGAAGTCTTGCTTGCTGAATATGGATTTCATGCATGGACTTAGCTTGTTCTTGTTTAGCTGCAAGTTCTGCTTCTGCATCAGCTCGCTTACTGGAGGCCTTGGAGGTGGAGTTTGAGTGGTTGCTGGAGGCCTTTGAGGAGGCATTTGAGTGGTTGTCTGATCTCTGGGATAACCCTGAGATTATGGTTTCTGTATTTGTGCCTCCAAAGACAGACGTATACTCATCCTTATTTAGCACCATCCTCACTCTTTCCTTCTCAAGATGGACATTGAAGGCCTCATCAACGGTCTCTAGCCGTTTACTTACAATGTCACATATCTCTGCAGTTATTATAAGACAGGCATCCATTTTATGAACAATATCTGGAGTAGCAGTGCAGTTGCGTTGGATGGGCTCATAATGTTGGCTTATTACACTGTGCCTGGCTTGAATATTGTTTTCAATTTTATCAAGGTCTTCTTGTGAACAGAATGATTTCAGTGCTGTTCTAGCTTCTCTTGCTATCTCCTTCCAGGAGTTATAAGCCTTGTTAAATGCCTTTACATGGTTCTTTGTTTCCTGATCGTGCATCTCTCGGCCCTTGTCTGTTAAGCTTCTTTCATGAGAGCTTGACCTAACCTGTTGTGTGTCAACCGTTGTCTCTTCAGGGATCGACATTTTGTTTGGCTTGTACAGTTGTGTGATTAACTTATGACTTTAGAGTGTCTTGAGTCTGGGTTTGAACTTCAGTGAATATAGACTTTCTTTAGCACTGAGTGACACCACTAGACATCTACTACTTTAAACACCCAAAGCATTTCTATCAAACAAACACTGAGCAAATCTCAAAGTACAGCACAATTACACAAATTTCCCTTTTTGATTGTCCTTACAATAACACAGGTTCAGTAGTGCTAAATGTAAGAGATGAAGTTAACTGTAGGCCTATTCTTAGATCATGCAACTAAAGTCTTTAAATCCCTTTACAATCAGAAAATATACAATAATTTTCAGGTAACTTTCAGTCCAATACGTGGATATCAACGTTAGGCTACTTTTGTCAGAAAAGGTCTCTCACTGCATCTGTGCATTCGGTAGCCTACTGTACTGATCTGCGTACTGGTTACAAATGTGGGCCAATAGACTGATAGCGGGAGTTCAGGCGTTCTTGACGCACAAGATGGCAGACGGCAGATGAGGCATTGAGTTGTCGGCAATGCTCAGCAGCAAGTTTTCACTGTAGCTGCCCTCGATATTTTTAATAAAGACGAAACGTGGAGAGTCTCAACGGGTGCATTTATTGCTTCAAACACCACACAGGTACATTCTTGTCAAGCACCGTGAAAACTATGAAGAACAGAATGACAGTCACAACACAGTTAGGCTAACTACTTCATAGCGTCACAAAATAATATACATTTAGATGAATGTACCATAAAAGAAAACACATGGGCAATAGTAGACTATACTTAACGTAAAACATGACGTACCTCGCTCTGCTTATCAAGGGGCTAGGAAAATCTTAGAACGCCATCTTGAGACACGTCTTGAAACAGCTAGCAACTTGCCAGAAACTCTGCAACTTGCTCTTCATCTCTAACATGTCTTCTAGTCTCAAACGTTTTAAACTGCTTATCAATAGTTTTGAACCAATTGCTGTTCAGTAATCATAAACATTTAGGCTAATTCTCAAGTTATGCCGTGAACACTACGATCCTTTTCATATTGTGATCTCACATGCACATGCCTTCACCTGCTTTATCGTTGAACCAACGTGAACTTCCGCTGGTCAGATGGAAAGGAAAACATTCTTCAAATTAAAAGTCCCCATACATAGGTATAGCTATCTCAAATTTAAAGTAGGTAAAAAACGACATGAGGGTTGCGGTCACTTACACATGGAAAAGAGACTCATGAAGGATATTCACAGTTTTAACTCCAAGGTAATAGACAGATTCGCATCATTGAAAGAACCACGGGCCAAATTCAACTATAAGTGAGTAGCCTACTATTGAGTAGCCTACTATTGGGAGTAGCCTTGATTGGGAGTGGAGAAACATGACCGAAAGAATCTATTGGCCTACATGCACTTGTCTTCGAACCTTTTATACAGTCGATGCTTCGAACAATCAGAAGGGGCCGGTGAAATTAATTTTGATATTTTCCAAATGCTTATCGATCAATATACTATAGTGGGCTACTGTAGGCCTATGTTACGATAGTTTAGTTTTTTCTCTCAATTATTTTCTGTCAAACACTTTCTGTGCACAATATGTACGTCTATTTGTTGGAAACTTTCCCGCATTTGCGCTACTAATTTAATGAGATTTATATGGCTGCGAATGATGGTTATGGGTGGAAATATGATTGCTTTGTGAAATTTGAAATTTGATTAGTTGTGGCTTAAATAGAATAACTGTTTCAAATACAACAACAAAAATTCACTAATACCCTATCATTTTAATTTGTCTAATTCAATTAATGCATGTTATTAAGCCTACATTACATAAATGAAATATAATGTCAGACAATGACAGGCAAACGGAAAAATAAACGAGTTCTGTTAAATATATGCAATTGGTTTTTATTTCTGAAATGTATTAGACGTTTGGAAGTAGACTTGAGTATGTTTCTTAAAAAAATATTAAATTATGTATCCTAGGGGACTAGACTTATGCCTGCTGTGTATCAAGAAAAATTATAATTCTGACATGCTGGATTCAAAGCAGCCCCACTTAGTTGAAAAGTCACAACACGCCACTGCAAAGCGGTCTACATCGCTATACAAGGCCTATTCAAATATAAAATAAACACAGTGGTCTACATCACTACAAGGCCTAATCAATCATTAAATAGACAAAGCGGTCTACATCACTGCAAGGCCTATTCAAACTAAAATAAACACAGCGGTCTACATCACTATACAAGGTCTATTAAAACATCAAACAGACACAGCGGTATTCAACACTATACAAGGCCTATTCAAAAATAAAACAGACACAGCAGTCTACATCACTACAAGACCAATTTAAATACAAAGTAGGCTGTCTACAACACCACACGCAGTGACAGACAGGTGCCGAGATGCAGTGAGCATAGAGTCAAAAGACAGATTAATCTAAACATTCTGACTGATTTCTTCATAATCAAAATTTAAGTTAATAAAGAATAAATATGAAATTTCACTCACCAATTGTTGTCCCTGCTCAGCCAGCTGTAGTATAGCGTAGTCCTTTTGTGTATTCCACCATTCTCCCTAGAACAAATTAGTCAGAATAGGTTACCGAACTTTGTACATATCTTGGTCCCTTTTGAAACTGAAAACCCAGAGTTTCCTTCAACTCTGGGTCAACTAGTTCTGAGTTTTCACTAAACCCGCTTTCTGAAAGAGAGCCCCATTTAGTTGTATTTGTTTACAGGCCAGTCTTGGTGGTGATGATGCACGATCCAGCAGCCAATGCGGCATCTACTATATATCTATGATAACTGTTCTCCTAGTACTCAGTAAACTGATACAGAGAATAGTCGATTTGCAAATACAAGAGTACTTTGATTGTACTGGTTTAAATACAAGATTTCAACATGCTTATTATAGACACAGGTACTCCACTTATTTCACCCTTACACAAACGGAGATGGATAACTCTAAGATGAAAGGTGCAGTGTTACTGGATTTTAGCGTGGCATTTGATGTTAACAATCATGATCTTTTAATTGGTAAACTAAAATGATATGGATTTAGACCAAGCACCATCTCATTTATGAAGTTATCCTTCATGCAGAGCACAAAGAGTATTACAATGGCAGCACGTCTAACTGTAAAGGGCTAGACTGTGGCCTGCTGAAGGGTAGCTATCTTGGACTACTGCCAACTTCCTAAAATGCAAATAGAGAATGCCGGCGCGTGTGCGGGGGAAGGGGGTTATATGACCTTAGACTGAGGAGTTCTGACCACTGTGGACCTATACCAAATATGTGATTATCGCATAATGCTCATTTTGTCCAAAATGACAGGTCTTGCTCTTACATCTGCATTACCCTTCGGTAGACTTATCTAAAGATATAACATAAAAATGTTCCACATATTTGGTTGTGAGAAGTCCTATCCGTTCCATACATAATCACATCAAAGAAACTACAATGGCTCCTCTGTGACTAATGGAGGAACTCCAGTGGCAGATGGTGCAGTTGGCCTTGTACATACTCATGCATCCCAGGCATTGGTAATAGTTTTCCCATTCCCTTGTGTATTTTCTTTTGATCGCTTTTTCTTTGTTTGTTTTGCCTGCGGAATATGCTGGCGGGTTGCCATTCTTTAAATCTTGTAATGCTGTCAGGCAGGCTGAAGGATAACAGAGCAGGGGGGTGTCCTTCTATTTCATACAATGCACCCTGTCTTAATAGTCCACCGTGTAATATTTCCCTCTCATAGATTAGCACTGAATTGATTTCCAAAAATATGGAACAAAGCATATATTGTACCAGTTCAATATGGAACACACCTTTTAGTTTCCAATCAGGCATGATTCCATAGTTTACAGGGTGGTTGGCAACCCTAAAATGACCTGCCATCTGTTTTGCGAAAAGCAAGTATACAAATTTACGCCGACGATTCTACACTGTATTTTGCAGCAAATACTACTGGAGAACTTGAAAAGGATTTATCTTTCGAGCTAAATTTGGCCTTTTATTGGATAAAACTAAAAATGTTGGTACTAAACTTCTCAAAGACCTAATCCATTATAGTGGGATATAGTCATAAACTATCATATATGCTTATACTTAATCTGTACTTATCTGGTGAACCAAAACAACAGGTAGATAAGGTTAAATTACTGGGTGTAATAATATATAGTCGACTGTTATGGATAGAACACATTGACATGACTGTTGGGAAAATGGGCAATGGCACTATGGCAAGAAAATGCACACATTCTGGCGCAAGTACTTAAACCTTTAATTTTAAGCCACCTGTACTATTGCACACCTGTATGGTCATCTGCATCTACATGGTCATCTGCATCTACAAGTGTAATGAGGAAACAACAAATTGCCCAGAACAGAACTGCGAGACTAGTCTTACATTGCCCTATAAAAACGAACAGACAGCATACAACATAAACTCTTATGGTTATCAGTAGAGAAAAAGCTTGCCTGAAGCACAGTCATAATCTTCAGTAATAGCATTTATTCCAATAAAACCGAATTTTTATACAGTCAAATTATCAAATGTACTAACTTTCACTTTCATTTCAATAGAACAGCAAGTGATGGCAAAATCATGTTACCGTGCACAAAATCTAATCCCTTAAAAATATTAATTTATCGTGCGCTCATTCACTGGGATAGCTGCCTCTTGTATATAAATCAGTCTAATAGAAATGCCTCATTTAAATACCATTTAAGAATGCGTTACTTAAAGTGGCTGTAGACAACTTTTCAACTCCCCTCCCCCACCCCTAGTGTTTCCAAGTGTTTTCATTGTTTATGCCACTGTCGCAAAGACAAATTGATCATTTTCCATTTGCCAGCAGCCTGTCCAAAACAAGAAACAACTGTAAGAATTTCAATTTGAATTAGAACCCTCAATCTCAGTGTTATGATAAAGGCAGAGAAAGCATCCAACAGTATTAACAAGCAGGCAGGTTGTGTTACTTACTAATCCCGTAGAAAGAATGCCAACTGAATGTTGGTTTGGAATGTTCTCTAGTCCTGGGTCTTGTATTGAACTCTGTTGCATCAAACTTCCCTGTCAAGATCTGTTTCCCGCTAGCAAGCTTTTGATACAACACCGGGACGGTTGATTAACCTTAACCTAACCTCAAACTAACTCTTAACCTAACATCAACTTAACCCTAAGCTTAACCTAATGCTTACCTTAACCTGATCGTAACCAATAGCTAACCTGTTTCCATGCAAACTCTTTTGTCTGGCTAGGGGAAACAGATCTCGATTGGGAAATAGGGTTCGACAAACACTGGAGCTCACTTCACTGGGTCAATGCCCACCTGAAGTTCACTCCTATCTTATCTCTGTTACTAAGCAAGGTGAAGGGAACAGAGGTGATGAGGAGGTGATGGGTAGGTATGGTTCAAGGAGAGGAATGTGGAAGGTCAGGTGGTGGTGGATTTTGTGAAAAGGATGGAAATGGTTGTGGTGAATACATATTTCAAGAAGAAGGATGAACACAAGGTGACATAGAAGAGTGGAGGAAAGTGCACACAGGTGGACTATATCTTATGCAGAAGGCGCAATCTGAAAGGGATTGGAGACTACAAGGTAGTGAAAGGGGAGAACGTAGCTAGGCAGCATTGGATGGTGGTCTGTAGGATGACTTTGGAGCTCAAGAAGAGGAAGAGAGTGAAGAAGGCAGAGCCAAGGATCAAATGGTGGAAGTTGAAGAAGGAACACGGTTGTCTGGAATTCAGGGGGGACTTAAGACAGGTGTGGTAGGGAAGAATTGCCAGATGGCTGGGCAATCACTGCAGAACCAATGAGGGGGACAGCTAGGAAGGTACTTGGTGTGTCATCTGGACAGAGGAAGCAAGACAATGAGACTTGGGGGTGGAATGAGGAAGTACAGCAAAGTATAAAGAGGAAGAGGTTGCCAAAGAAGAGGTGGGATAGAGAGATGAAGAAAGCAGATAGGAGTCCAAGGAGAAATCAAAGAGAGAGGTGGCAAAGGTAAAGGAAAAAGCATATGGTTAGTTGTAGGACAGGTTGGACACTAAGGATTGGGAAAAGGACTTGTACTGATTGGTTAGACAGAGGGGCCAAGCTGGGAAGGATGTGCAGCAGGTTACGGCGATGAAGGATAGAGATGGAAATGTGCGGACAAGAGAGAAGAGTGTGTTGAGAAGATGGAAGGAGTACTTTGAGGGACTGATGAATGAGGAAAATGAGAGCGAAAGAGAGACATAGACAGAGAGAGAGCAAGAGAAGGTTGGATGATGTGGGGATAGTGAATGAGGAAGTGTGATGGATTAGCAAGGAGGAAGTGAGGGCAGCTATGAAGAGGATGAAGAGTAGAAAGGCGGTTAGTCCAGATGACATACCTGTGGAAGCATGGAGATGTTTAGGAGAGATGGCAGGGGAATTTTTAACTCGACTGTTTAACATAATCTTGTAATGTGAGAGGATACGTGTGGAGTGAAGAAGCACACTGGTACCGATTTTCAAGAACAAGGGTGATGTCCAGAGCTATAGTAACTACAGAGGTATAAAGTTGATCAGCCACAGCATGAAGATATAGCCAAGAGTAATAGAAGCTTGGTTAAGAGGAGAGGTGATGATTAGCGAGCAGCAGTATGGTTTCTTGCCACAGGAGAGCACAACAGATACAATGTTTGCTTGGAGAATGTTGACGGAGAGGTATAAAGAAGGGCAGAAGGAGTTACAATGTGCCTTTATGGATTTAGAGAAAGCATATGACAAGGTGCCGAGAAAGGAAGTGTAGTATTGTATGAGGAAGTTGGGAGTGGCACAGAAGTATGTAAGAGTGGTGCGGGATATGTATGAGGGTAGTGTGACAGTGGTGAGGTGTGCAGTACGAATGACAGACAGGTTCAAGGTGGAGGTGGGATTACATCAAGGATCGGACCTGAGCCCGTTCTTGTTTGCAATGGTGATAGACAGGTTGACGGACAAGATCAGAGAGGATTCTCCATGGACTATGATCTCCATGGATGACATTGTGATCTGTAGCGAGAGTAGGGTGCAGGTTGAGGAGAGCCTAGAGAGGTGGATGTATGCACTGGAGAGAAGAGGAATGAAAGTCAGTCGGAGCGAGATGGAATACATATGCGTGAACGAGAGGGAGGACAATGGAATGGTGAGGATGCAAGGAGTAGAGGTGACAAAGGCATATGAGTTTAAATACTTGGGGTCAACTGTACAAAGCAAGTGGAGTGTGGAAGAAAGGTGAAGAAGAGAGTGCAAGCAGGGTGGAGAAGAGTGTCAGGAGTGATTTGCGACAGAAGGGTACCAGCAAGAGTTAAAGGGAAAGTTTACAAGATGGTTGTGAGACCAGCTATGTTATATGGTTTGGAGACATCGGCACTGACGAAAAGACAGGAGGCGGAGCTGGAGGTGGCAGAGTTGAAAATGCTAAGATTTTCACTGGGAGTAACGAAGAAGGACAGGATTAGGAACGATTATATTAGAGGGACCGCTCAGGTTGGACGGTTTGGAGACAAAGCAAGAGAGGCAAGATTGAGATGGCTTGGACATGTGTGGAGGAGAGATGCTGAGTCTATTGGGAGAAGGATGCTGAATATTGAGCTGCCAGGGAAGAGGAGAAGAGGAAGGCCAAAGAGGAGGTTTATGGATGTGGTGAGGGAAGACATGCAGGTGGCTGGTGTGACAGAGGAAGACGCAGAAGACAGGAAGAAATGGAAACGGATGATCCGCTGTGGCGACCCCTAACGGGAGCAGCCGAAAGTAGTAGTAGATATTAGAGGGACAGCTCAGGTTGGCTGTTTTGGAAACAAAGCAAGAGAGGCAAGCTTGAGACAGCTTGGACATATGTGGAAGAGAGATGCTGGGTATATTGGGAGAAGGATGCTGAATATGGAGCTGCCAGGCAAGAGGAAGGCCAAAGAAGAGGTTTATGGATGTGGTGAGGGAGGACATGCAGGTGACTGGTGTGACAGAGGATGATGCAGAGGACAGGAGGAGTTGGAAACAGATGAGCCACTGTGGCGACCCCTAACGGGAGCAGCCAAAAGTAGTAGTAGTAGTAGTAGACTACCACTCTCCGTCTTCACCTTCTTTGCCTCCTCCATCAACAGGGTTCTTTTTCTCTTGCTGGATAGAGTCTCCACTGTCATTTTGATTGTTCCACTGTCTGCCATTTCCGCTACTGGGGATAACTACCGATGGCTACCTGGGAAAACAAAAGTGCTATCCTCTTCCTATTATGGTTGCGCAATGGTTGATGCACTTTCTTTGTGCCATAAATTGAGCCTTCATTTTCCCGCAAGATCACACCCGGTGGCAGACAGAATTTGGTGCCCTATAAGTCTGAAAGCGAGGCTTATAGGGAACCAATCTAAACATCAGTGGTGCCATTTTTGTACAGCCATTACACTGTTCAAACAACATTTGCTTCATAATGATAAGTTAAAGGAAAAAAGTTGTCTACAGCTGCTTTAAGCAGCCAATCAATAGTACAGTGTTGGTCATGTATAGCTTCTTGTTCTTGTTCCCTGGTGATGGCCCCTGAGACTAATTCTGAGACTAATTCGTCTTTCCCCAACCTTCTACTCACTGGGTAAGCAGAATCAGAACATTTTAACGAGATGCACATGTGATGAACATAACGTAACACAAATGTGATGTTGTATATGTACGTATATGATGTAATAGATTCAGACCCGAGGAAGTATTGATCCGTGGGTCAGGGCTTTTTAATACCCACACCCAACCCATTATGAGAGCCAAACTGCACCACCCGACCCGCTAAAATATGTGTTAATTAACCACTGGAATCTGACCCAAATTTAGCCTAGGCTATAGCAAAGTGAACAGTGCTGCACTATTTCGTTTTTTGGCTGTTTGCCCAGTATAATACGCCGATTACAAGGCATAGTCGATTGTATCTTAGCCTAATAGCGTCTGGGTCTAGGCTATTAAATGAACAGACGAATTGGTCCAAATGGTGTCCTTCATTGTTGAATAGCAGCAAAAGAAGTAGGGAAGAGCCGGGATGAAAGCAATACTTCTCACATAAACACCATTTTAAAAGATAATGTTACAAACTAATTTTCGTTGTTATCAACAACTCAGCTCTGTGTTCTATCAATACCAGGTGCTATTTTGCACAAATGTGGAATGACTTCAGTATAATTTTCTTTGAACAGAAGTTGTGCATTGTTACTTTCGACTGTCAGTCGGGACAAAAGTAACACATGGATGGATTAGAAGTAACACAGAGTATGAACTTAATTGTTTATATTGCGGTTTTTATTAAAAATATCTGACAATGTCCTTGTTAATATTTAATTGCAAACGTATTATGTCCTTTATCGTAATAAAAAATTATTAAATTTTATTTTTAGAACAAAAGTAATTTCATTTGCTGTATTACTAAAAAAATTTAAAGAAACAATTTAATTAAATTTAATTTTATGTTTAATTAAATAAAGCTCATTGTTACTGTAGCGGGACAAAAGTAACACCTGTTAAAATCATCCCGACAATGACTTCTGACAGTTAAACCTGATGTTGTTTCTCGTCTCTTCTCCTGTGTACGTGAATGGTGTGATGCAAGTCTTCCCTGTGTGCACGTGTAGTCTGCCTTCCTGCCAGGTCTACATGGTGATGGTGTTCACATTCTTCATATCTCTTATAATACCATTATAACTGTGTTATCCTCTTCAATGTTGCATTCTGTAAACTGTTTTATTTTGTACAAACAACATACATTGCACATCTGTCCATCTTGGGGGAGGGATCCCTTTTTTGTTGCTCTCTCTGAGGTTTCTTCCTGTTTTTTTCTCCCTGTTAAAGTGAAGTCAATTTTATTTGTGTAGCCCATTATCACAAATTACAAATTTGCCTCTGGGGGCTTTACATCAATACCACATTCTGTCCTTAGACCCTCGCATCGGATAAGGAACAACTCCCTAAACCCCCCCCCCCAAAAAAAACCCATTTAACAGGGAGAAAAAAATAAGAAACTTCAGAGAGAGCAACAGAGGAGGGATCTCTCTCCCAAGATGGACAGACGTGCAATGGATGTCGTGTATACGGAATTAAACATAATTTACAGAATACAACATTGAAAGAGGATAACAGAGTTATAATGGACTTATAAGTTATATGAAGAATATGATGAGGAGAACGCCAAGCAGCGTCCAGATGCCACTGGAACAGCCAAGTTCCCGAGCCACGTGACCACCATCACCATGTAGACCTGACAGGAGGACAGACTATACATGCACACAGGGCAGACTCACATCACACTATTCACATACATGGGAGAAGAGAAAAGAAAAAAAATACGTTTCTTTTTAGGGAGCCATTCCTTATTCTATACGAGGGTCTAAGGACATAATGTTGTATTGATGTAAAGCCCCGAGGCAAATTTGTGATATTTGGCTATACAAATAAGGGGTACTTGACTTGAAACCTGACTTGCTTCTATACTGAAAACCTCTGACACTGCAAACTTCAGAATGTGTTATCTGTCAGATAGCTGTTTGTGTGTGTGTGTGTGTGTGTGTGTGTGTGTGGCCGCCATGCCAGGTTATGCGATCCTGTTAATGTTCATTTTGGTGCCTGTAACATTGCCTCTGATGATGTATAAGCCTTGTATGATTAAACTGTGTTGCATTCAGGCAAGTATAGTTGTAATGGCCTATTTTGTTTAACATATCTGTTTCAGAACCTGTTAAGTATAATTGGTCTTGGATGGGCTTGGCCCACCCAATTTTCTTTGTACCCACTCACACTGTGATTTCTGCCTACACTACAGAGTTAAACTTGATGTTTTTTCTTTTCTCTTCTCCTGTGTACGTGAATGGTGTGATGTGAGTCTCCCGTGTGCATGTGTAGTCTGCCCTCCTGTTAGGTCTACATGGTGATGGTGGTCGCATGGCTCAGGTCCTGGGGCCTCATTCATTAATCGTTCCTACGTACAAATTTGTTCTTACACACCCGTGAAATTTTTCAGCCCTCAAGTAGGTCTGACAGGCAGAAGCAAAGCCTGATGGTTATTTGTAATTCCTTCCCCCAAACATCTATTGTCTACCTCTTGCAACAAGCAATCGCCCAGCCTTGCAAAGACATCAGTGTTAGCTAACTGGTGTCTACATTCAGGGGTTACCCAGGTTCTACACCGGTCTCTGAGACAAACCTCAGGGCTAACAAATCCCATGGGTGTGTAAAAACAAATGTGTATGTATGAACCATTGATGAATGAGGCCCCGGGGCTGTTCTGGTGGCATCTGGACACTGCATGGCATCCTCATCATACTCTTCATATATCTTATAAGTCCATTATAATTCTGTTATCCTCTTTCAGTGTTGCATTCTGTAAATTGTGTAAACACAACATCCATTGCACGTTGTCCATCTTGGGAGAGAAATCCCTCCTCGGTTGCTCTCCCTGAGGCTTCTTCCTGTTTTTCTCCCGGAAGTTGTTCCTTATCAGATGCAAGGGTCTAAGGACAGAATAGTGTATTGCCGTAAAGCCCACTGAGGCAAATTTACAATTTGTGATATTGAGCGATACAAATAAAACTGACTCGACTTGACTTTAAACTTGACTTGCTTACTGGAAAACTTCAGCATGTGTTGTCTTTCAAATGATCCATGACTATGACTCATGAAACATTAAACACAAGTTGTCATTGAAAGAAATTAACGCTCGAGTGAATTTACTTACCGTGATTGAAAACAGCTTTTCGGGTGTAACTGCACAAGAGTATGACGTACCCATGCGATTTTATGCGGTTCTGGTAATTCTTGCGTGCTGTATGTGCTTACACGATTAGGCATATTTTATGGGCTTGGAGAAAATTGCCATGTTACTTTGATACCAGCTCTCTCTGTAACCCCTCATTAAAGACATTAACTCTGTCTGTCTCTCACACACACACACACACACAAGCCTCTTCTTTCTGACCAAATAAAGAGTTATGGTGGTGTAAACAAAAGCTACGGATACCAGCTGGGGAAAAAACTCATAGGTTAAGCCTCAACACTCAAATGGCCTTTTACACAGTCGTTTAGATGTGGGAATGTTGCGCCTTTAAGCCGCCTCGCCGTTCTGTGTAAAAGGTACGAATACGGAATGGGAGGGTCACTGTTGTTCCGGCGTTAAGCCGGCAGCGGAGGGAGTCACAGAGCCGAATTGACGTCAGCGTAAAACAGGACAGCTGACAGGACAGCCGACGCTGTTGTGTAACACGTTGTGACGCCTCTGCTTCCAGAACGCCGGCACGCTATGTAAAATCACACACTGGGGCAATATTATGCCCCCCTTTGTTGGTTCAGTGTAAAAAAAAAAAGTTTAAAAAAAAGCAAGGCCGACATAAAGACGAATCCTCATTATGCCATTACTGAGTGATCCGTGTAAAAATGCCTTGAAACACATGCGTTGACCAAAACCACAATTGCAAATCGATGATAGCTGTTTGTGTGTGTGTGTGTGTGTGTGTGTGTGTGTGTGTGTGTGTGTGTGTGTGAGAGAGACAGACAGACAGACAGACAGACAGACAGACAGAGGGGTAGAGAAGGTGGACCAGTAATACACAGCCTAGCAATGTTTCTATAAGTTATTTATAATTAACTCGGAACACTGCTCTGTTTCTTCATGAACCACCCACCCGAACCTCTGATGAGTTCTAGTAAGCTTACCCAAACCCTCCTGACCCGCGGGTCAATCCGCAGGACCCACAGGTTGTTGGTCGACCCGCGCATCACTACCGGGAAGACTAGCTGGTGCCAGAGGCATCAGCTAATGGGGATCCTTTTAAATAAACAGGAAAATTACATTAATATCCCTTTAAGTTGGGTCTGAACTAATTTTGAAACAACAGTGAAGAAACACAGAACCATCGGCAGCATTAAGTAGCTTTGCATTTCAGAATTTGACACAGATGCGGCGCTCTCTACTCGGTTCTAGCAGGGAGATGGAAGTTTTGGTTGGGTTGTGGGAGGTTTCCCCTCAGGGCTTTGTGACGTACATCCGCACTTTGGTTTGTATAGGGTGGGAAAGTGATAGAGTCGCCCTCTAATGGTTGTGTTCCAGAAAAAAAATTCTTGAATTCTCTATAGAGAACATTTTAAAAAAAAATAATCTAAGGCTACATTTCAATATTAAGGCAGTGATGCCACTTAGACTACACCGTATCGCACAGCTGCATTTAGCAATACTGATCAACCTGCTGTATCGTAGCTGGAGCTTCACATTAAGAATTTATGATGGTAACTATTCTGTTCAACACCAAACTCATCATCAATCTAATCCAGCATTGTCTCCCACTTTCAACTTTGGGAAAGCCATAAAAGGTGCATCCACCTGTCTCGGAAAGGTGTGGGCAAGTCCCATATGAAGCATAGTATATTGTCTGGTCACCAGGGGCAGAGCTAGGCTCTCAGCACAGAGGGGGCAAAGCATTCTAGAGAGACCCTTCTGATAATGTAATTTTAAAATTCACAACTGTAAAATAGCTGATTTATCCTATCCATTATCTGAACTGCTTATCCTGCTCTGAGGGTCGCAGCGATGCTGGAGCCTATCCCAGCAGTCATTGGGCGGCAGGCAGAGAGACACCCTGGACACACACACACACACACACACACACACACACACACACACACACACACACACACACACACACACACACACACACACACACACACACACACACACACACACACACACACACACACACACACACACACACACACACACGGCGCAGTGGTTAGCGTGGTCGCCTCACAGCAAGAAGGTCCTGGGTTCGAGCCCCAAGGTAATCAAACCTTGGCGATCGTCCCGGGTCATCCTCTGTGTGGAGTTTGCATGTTCTCCCCATGTCTGCGTGGGTTTCCTCCCACAGCCCAAAGACATGCAGGTCAGGTGGATCAGCCATACTAAATTGCCCCTATCCTATCCATAAACACAAACTGTTATTGAGCAGAGCAAGCCTTTATCTAAGAAAACATACTACAGTAAATCCATTTTGTCAGACAAGCCTATTCTGAAGAAGAAAAAAAAGAAAACAGGTTGCCAGTCTCTTTCAAATGTTTCAGCACCGAGGGCAGCACATGTGCATTGACTGACGAATGGTTCAGCACCACTGCTGATAGACAGTGTCAGGCCAGGTGTCACGTATCAGGAAAGAAGTGAAAAGGGGGGGGGGTCAGCAGGTGGCAGGGGCGATCGCTTTGATGTCAAGGGCGAGAGGCTGTGACACCAGGTGCACTGTCTCAGTACCATATCTTACACAGGACTAACATAAATAAAATAGACACAGCGGTCTGTAACACTATAAGACCTATTCGAACATAAAATAGCCACAGCCGTATACAACAATATACAAGGCCTATTCAAACATAGATCAGACACAGTGGGCTCCATCAATACAAGGCCTATTTAAATACGAAGTAGACCGTCTACAACACCACAGGCAGTGACACAGACAAGTGCCAAGATGCCGTGAGCATGGAGTCAAACAACTGATTAATCTAAACATTGATGGATTTCTTCATAACCAAAGTTTAAGTTAATAAAGAATAAATATGGACGCTTCACTCACCAATTGTTGTCCCTGTTCAGCTAGCTGTAATATAGTGTTGTCCATTTGTGTATTCCACCTTCCTCCCTAAAACAAAACAGTCAGACCAGGTTACCAAACTTTGTACATATCGCGGTCCCTTGTGAAATCGAAAATCCAGTTTCCTTCAACTCTGAGTCAACTAACTCTGAGTTTTAACCCACTTTCTGAAACAGATTCCCATTTAGTTGTATTTGTTTACAGGCCAGTCTTGCCCGTTCCAATATGGCAGCGACATTGACGTATAATTCGGCGCCCAATGTGGCATCTATGTTTGCATGTCTATGATCACTATTGTCCTAGTACTCAGTAAACTGATGGAGAATAGTCCATTCACAAATAAAAGATTATTTTGACTGTAACTAATTAAATATAAGATTTCAACATATTTATAGATACAACTACACCACTTTCTCTGACCTTGCACAAATGACAGATGACTGGTTAATGGAGATAGATAACTCTAAGATGAAAGGTGCAGTGTTACTGGATTTTAGCACGGCAGAGGACGTTATAGATCATGATCTTTTCACTCGTAAACTAAAATGCTATGGATCTCACCATCTCATTTATGAAGTTATCGTTCATGCACAACACAGTGTATTACAATGGCAGCATATCTAACTGTAAAGGGCTAGATGGTGGCCTACCGCACGGCAGCTGTCTTGGACCACTCCCAACTTCCTGAAACGGAAATAACGAACACCGGCACGTGTTGAAGGGAATTATGACCTTAGACTAAGGGGCTCCAACTAATGTGGACAAATATTTGATTATTGCATAATTCTCATTTTGTCCAAAACGACAGGTCTTGCTCTTACACCTGCATTAACCCTTCAGTACTAGACTTATCTAAAGATATAACATAAAAATGCCCACATACTTGGTTGTGCGAAGTCCTATCCGTACCATACATAATCCCATCAAGGAAACTACAATTGCTCTTCTGTGACTAATGGATAAACTCTAGTGGCAGACGGTGCAGTTGGCCATGCACACATTCTCACTTGTGCATCCCAGGCATTGGTAATCATTTTCCCATTCCCTGCTGTATTTTTGTGATCTCTTCTTTCTTATTTTTTGCCGGAGGCCTATGCTCGCAGATTGACCGTTTATAAATCTCGTCCTACTGCCAGACATATCGTAGCAAGCAGATTCTCTGTTTAGGCAGTGGAACATAACATGACAGACACAACCGAGGGTTAACAGAGCAGGAGGGTGTCTTTCTGCTCCCCAGACGAGGCATCTGTAAACTCCATGAGAGGACTCAATGCCTTGTTCATGGACTCCAGAACGCCCAAGTCCTGCCAAGGTAGGACGAGATGTCGCATTTTCTTGTCGGCATGAAGGATTTGTGAGAGAGGTTTCTCCTGCTCTATGATCCTCTGAATCATTTCTTTAGCAGAAAGCCCCACCTGGTAGGGATGTCTGTGATCAGCTGATGAGCAGGCAAGCTCCTTTCTGCTTCAGCCTTGGCCAGTTCACGTCTTCTCTTCCACGAATTACATAGGCACTCATCAACTTGCAGATGCCAACTGCTCGTTCTACTCAGGGCAGTTTCAAACTTTGCTCTGTGTAAGTAAAGGAGAAGATAAATGTAATATGAATACATTTACATATTACACTTTACAGGACAGGTAACACATTAAATTCATCAACATTTTAATTTATAAATTATATTTTATTGTTACTGTATAGAGGTACACACTAGGGGGTGGGAAAAATCATGACTTTTAAAAATTGTTTACAAAGTCAGGGGGAGTATTCTGGATTTTAAACTTTTAAACTGGCTTTTAAAAACTTGAGCTCACAAACTCAATTGCAGACATATTTTTCCACGTATGGCTGTTACTATAAAAACTAAAACGTTTCAATACATTAATCCTGACAGCAGACTAAAATGCATCTTGCATTTATCCCGTCATAATCATTACTACACTTCATTACGCAAGATGCTTTGCACAACACGTCACCTGGCAATGATTTTAATTCCTTTACCACAATCAACAAGCTTACTTGCATTACGTAACGCTTGCCGGTTAAAAAACAAAAAAACAAACAAAAAAAAAACAAACACACACACCATTCGGGTTTCAGATTGGTTAATTTCAGCAGATAGACTGAGCTCTAAATAACATTTTTGGCGAGTTAGGGTTTTAGGGCAAATACGTGATTTGTTTTGTAGCAAACAGATCACTTAAAATGAATTTACCTCAACTACACCCCCATTCATCCAAGCTTTCAACAGGCACATCACATAACAACAAACATAGCACCTTCAGGACAGTAAAATACTAAGTGGCCTACTATAAGGTTTATTATGACTGAATTAATTTTTTACATTGTTTTAGACACTCACCAATAGCTAGATGAAGTTGGTGGCCAAAACACTGTAAGTGTGTCCAGTCATTCAGCTGAAGAGCAAGGATGTTGTTCGTGGCATTATCCGTAGTGATACAGACTAGGTGATCTTCACGCAGTCCCCATGACTCAAGAGCTTCCCTGAGACCTCTGGCTATTATTTCGCCTATGTGGTCATCTGGGAAATAGCCTGTCTGTAAACACCGACTGCAGAGTGTCCAGTCTCAGATGAAGTGCACAGTTAGGCTCATATAGGGATGTGCCATTCAGCTCATCCACATATCTGTTGTTGTAGTGTTGTAGAATACTTTGTGGATTTCCTCCTCTAGTTTGGCCTGACACTCTTGATATAAATGAGGCAACTAGATTTGAGTGAAGTATTTGCAGCTTGACATTGTGTACCTTGGCTGGCTCAATAATTTTCTCTTTTAAAAGATGGTCTAATTCTTCTTCAACTCTGTTTCATTGCATATGGCACCATTCTTGGTTTGGAAAACCTTGGTGTTGCATCCTCTACATACAGTGGTGCTTGAAAGTTTGTGAACCCTTTACAATTTTCTATATTTCTACATAAATATGACCTGAAACATCATCAGATTTTCACACAAGTCCTAAAAGTAGATAAAGAGAACACAGTTAAACAAATGAGACAAAAAATATTATACTTGGTCATTTATCTATTGAGGAAAATGATCCAATATTACATATCTGTGAGTTGCAAAAGTATGCGAAGCTCTAGGATTAGCAGTTAATTTGAAGGAGTCAGGTGTTTTCAATCAATGGGACGACAATCAGTTGTGAGTGGGTGCCCTGTTTTATTTAAAGAACAGGGATCTATCAAAGTCTCATCTTCACAACACATGTTTGAGGAAGTATATCATGGCAAGAACAAAGGTGGTTACTGGGGACCTCAGAAAAAGCGTTTGGATGCTCATCAAGCTGGAAAAGGTTACAAAACCATCTCTAAAGATTTTGGACTCCACCAATCCACAGTCAGACAGATTATGTACAAATGGAGGAAATTCAAGACCATCGTTACCCTCCCCAGGAGTGGTCGACCATCAAAGATCACTCCAACAGCAAGGCGTATAATAGTCGGCCAGGTCACAAAGGCACCCAGGGTAACTTCTAAGCAACTAAAGGCCTCTCTCACATTGGCTAATGTTCATGAGTCCACCATCAGGAGAACACTGCACAACAATGGAGTGCATGGCAGGGTTGCAAGGAGAAAGCCACTGCTCTCCAAAAAGAACATTGCTGCCCGTCTGCAGTTTGCTAAAGATCACGTGGACAAGCCAGAAGGCTATTGGGAAAAAAATTGTGGACAGATGAGACCAAAATAGAACTTTTTGGTTTAAATGAGAAGCGTTATGTTTGGAGAAAGAAAAACACTGCATTCCAGCACAAGAACCTTATCCCATCTGTGAAACATGGTGGTGATAGTACTATGGTTTGGGCCCGTTTTGCTCCATCTGGGCCAGGACAGCTTGCCATCATTGATGGAACAATTAATTCTGAATTATACCAGCAAATTCTTAAGGAAAATGTCAGGACATCTGTCCGTTAACTGAATCTCAAGAGAACATGGGTCATGCAGCAAGACAACGACCCTAAGCACACAAGTCGTTCTACCAAAGAATGGTTAAAGAAGAATAAAGTTAATGTTTTGGAATGGCCAAGTCAAAGTCCTGACCTTAATCCAATTGAAATGGTGGACGGACCTGAAGCGAACAGTTCATGTGAGGAAACCCACCAACATCCCAGAGTTGAAGCTGTTCTACGGAGAAATGGGCTACAATTCCTCCAAGCCGATGTGCATTACTGATCAAGTTACTAGAAACGTTTAGTTGCAGTTATTGCTGCACAAAGGGGGGGGGTCACACCAGATACTGAAAGCAAAGGTTCACATACTTTTGCCACTCACAGATATGTAATACTGGATCATTTTCCTCAATAAATAAATGACCAAGTATAGTATTTTTGTCTCATTTGTTTAACTGGGTTCTCTTTATCTACTTTTAGGACTTGTGTGAAAATCTGATGATGTTTTAGGTCATATTTATGCAGAAATATAGAAAATTCTAAAGGGTTTACAAACTTTCAAGCACCACTGTAGCTCTTAGCTGGGGGATCTTTAAATGTCCCAAGTTCCTCATGTCTGGCCAGCTCCTCCTGTAACATCAGCTGGTTACCTTTGTCTAGGTGATTTACTGCCACCATCCAGTCTATGTTAAGGGCATTTATCCAGCCCCTGCCTAATAGGTTTGGTCCTGAGCCTGAGACTACTACTGGAAGGTTTTGTTTTGCACCCTGGTGTTGTACAGTGACTCTAGCAACCCCTAACACAGCGGTCGGGAACCTATGGCTCGCGAGCCATATATGGCTCTTCCGGTTACGGCATATGGCTCCCAGACAATTTTGAGTTGAAAATTTTTTTTTTTTCAAAAAAATCAGTTTGGAACTGATTTTAAAATACTTGTGATATTTCTTAATAATACTGTGTCATTTTAAAGTAAACAGAAATTAGTTTTGAAGATAAATTTCACGGGTCACGGGTCACCCGTGGGTCGGGTCGGGAACCAATGGCTCGCGAGCATGTCCGGGTCATTGTAAAGGTGAAGAAATCAATTTTATCAGATAGCCAACTAGTTTATCCGCTTCAACCCTTGTAACGGAAAAGATGGCGAAAAGAAAAAAAGACGATGATTACCGTGCATTCCAGGCTGCGTGGACAGAGGAATTTGCATTTGTGGAGAGAGCAGGATCTGCGGTATGTCTAATATGCAATGATAAAATTGCATCGATGAAACGGTCAAATATAAAGCGGCACTTCGATACGCACCATGCTTCATTTGCATCGAAATATCCAGCGGGGGACAGCAGGAAAAGGGCATGCGAGGAGCTACAGCGGAGAGTGCAGACGAGTCAGCAGCAACTACGTGTGTGGACCAAGCAAGGTGACGGGAATTCCGCTAGCTTTGCGGGGGCTTTGGCAATAGTAAGGAATGGAAAGTCATTCACAGATGGCGAGTATGCCAAAACATTCATGCTTGATGTGGCCAATGAACTGTTTGATGACTTCCCAAATAAAGACAAGATAATCAAACGAATAAAAGACATGCCCCTGTCAGCAAGAACTGTGCACGATCGTAGCATCATGATGGCAAATCAAGTCGAGGAAACACAAATTAAGGACATAAACGCCGGGACATACTTTTCTCTCGCGTTAGATGAGTCAACAGACGTTAGCCATCTATCTCAGTGCAGTATCATTGCCAGGTATGCTGCAGGTGACACACTGCGTGAGGAAAGCTTGGCTGTTTTGCCAATGAAAGGGACAACAAGAGGAGAGGATTTATTCATGTCTTTCATGGAGTTTGCTAAAGAAAAAAAAACTACCGATGGATAAACTTATTTCTGTCTGTACTGATGGTGCACCCTGTATGTTGGGGAAGAACAAAGGATTTGTAGCGCTTCTCCGTGAACATGAAAAGAGAGCCATCCTAAGTTTTCATTGCATCCTGCACCAGGAGGCGCTTTGCGCTCAGACGTGTGGCCAGGAGCTTGGCGAGGTGATGTCTCTGGTCATTCGAGTGGTCAACTTTATTGTTGCCCGAGCTTTAAATGATCGCCAGTTTAAAGCTCTGTTAGAAGAAGTTGGGAATCATTATCCCGGTCTGCTTTTACACAGCAACGTGCGTTGGTTGTCAAGGGGGAAGGTGCTCAGCCGTTTTGCAGCTTGCCTGAGTGAAATCCGGACTTTTCTTGAAATGAAAGGCGTCAAGCATCCTGAGCTAGACAACACTGACTGGCTCCTGCAGTTTCACTATCTCGTGGACATAACTGGCCATCTGAACCAGCTCAATGTGAAAATGCAAGGTATTGGAAATACAATCTCATCCCTTCAACAAGCAGTGTTTGCATTTGAAAGCAAGCTGGAAGTCTTTCTCAGGGACATTGAAACAGGTCGTCTTCTGCACTTTGAAAGACTGCAACAATTTAGAGATGCATGCTTAGCAAGTGACTCCACTCAACATCTGGATCTCCAGCAGCTAGCTGGCTTTACGTTCAATCTCCTGCAGTCATTCAAAGCACGTTTTGGAGAATTTCGTGTGCGCACTGGTCTTTTCAAGTTCATCACTCATCCACATGAGTGTGCAGTGGACAAAATCGACCTGACATGCATCCCCGGGGTCTCTATCGGAGACTTTGAGCTGGAAGTTGCTGACCTGAAGGCATCAGACATGTGGATGAGTAAGTTCAAGTCACTTAATGGAGAGTTGGAAAGTCTTGCGCGACAGCGAGCAGAGCTGGCGAGGGAACACAAGTGGACAGAAATTAAAAATCTTCAACCTGAAGACCAGCTGATTCTTAAAACTTGGAACGAGCTTCCTGTGACATACCACACAATGCAGCGTGTGAGTATTGCCGTATTGACCATGTTTGGCTCTACATATGCATGTGAACAGTCTTTCTCGCATATGAGGAACATTAAGACCAACCTACGCTCACGTTTAACTGATGGAAGCCTCAACGCCTGCATGAAGCTCAACCTCACCACGTATGAACCAGACTACAAGGCCATCAGCAAAACCATGCAGCACCAGAAGTCGCATTAAAAGTAAGACATATTTAATTTATTATACGTTAAAAATACTATATGGCTCTCAATGAAATATATTTAGAAATATTTGGCTTTTATGGCTCTCCCAGTCAAAAAGGTTCCCGACCCCTGCCCTAACACATCTACTCTTTCACCTGTGTATGTTTTGAGCTTAAGGAAACATTTCCCTAATTTAGGAACGTTTGCATTGTCCCACAGTTTTGAGTAATCTCACCAGGTGTCAACCTCAAAGTTCACTTCTGATTTGTTCAGTTGCAACTGTAATGTGATGGGGGGCACTTTTGACATTTGCTCGGCAACACTGTACATTGTGAACACATCCTTTCTCTTCTTCTGCCTCCCCTGTGTCACCTTGCCTGCTTATGTGATGTGCTCCATGACCCCTTCTCACTCCCTTTTGCGCCCCCCCTTTTCTTAATTTCTCTGGGGATGAAGTAGCCCTACATGCCCTTATGTGCCAATTTTCCCATAATTACGACACTTAACATTTGCAAAGCAACACTCACTTGCCATGTGGTTTCCCTTGCATCTGTAGCAAAACCGCACTTGTTCCTCCTTGGAATGATGCGTTCAATTTGTGCACATTTGCCTGGCCTGACCCCTGCTTCCAACTTCCATCAGCACTGTCCAAACATTTTCCATGCAACTTCTGTATATCCTTCCTCGCTGTCTGACTGGCTCCAGCAAGAGTCAATGCTTTCTCAAAAGTAAGCTCAGTCTCAGATAATAATCATTCATCCCACAGACTAGCCTATCTCTTAGCATTTGTGTCAGATTCTATCCGTAACTGCAATCTTGAGCCAGCTTGCGCAACACAGCAACATAGTCCATAATTGACTCACTCCCGTTCCTGTTCCTCAAACTGAATTTAAACCGCTGCACGATTCCACTTGGCCTGGGGTCGAAATGTGCCTTCAGCAAATCCATGATGTCCCTGAATGATTTCCCCCCTGGTAACTCCAGACTTGGGATATTTCTCGTCATACTGTAGGTTTGGGCACCCACAGAACTGAGAAAAATTGACTTTTTAAATCATTATGGTTAACTTTTGTTTGTGCCTACAGTAAAATGAACGAGTCCTTACCGTTTTAGTTCGTTTAATGGAAATTTGATTTATTTACGAGGAAAAATCCTGCTAAAGGACAATAACAGTATGCTGTGGGATCGGACAAGTATGGCCCGCTAGCTAAACGGCACCGGCGTACAATCATGACAAAGAGAATTTCACGTCGTCGTGATTGTAGGCGCCGACATCCAATTCATATCATAAATCAGCAGACAATTTCAACCATTATTGACAAGTGACTATATAGGCTAAATTCTTACCCTTCCTTCTTTTGGAAAAAACCAAAAAGATTCCGTAGTTGTTGTTTTTTCCCCTGCACGCTCCGCCACGTCGCCTCTACTCGTCTCTTCCCGCTTTAACTTGTGTTACGTCACTCAGCGCTGACCATCAGACCCTCCCACACATGCGCGGCGCGCGCGCGCGCGCACACACACACGCACAAAGAGTTAGTTTCGAGTCCTGCATTTATTTTGACTGGCTGTTATGTTACGAAGACTGTCGGACATTCACACACGTAACAGTCTGAAATTAAGATTTGACCAGAAACGTAAGGCGCTTTGAGCGGCTGTTGCAGCTAGAAAAGCGCTATATAAAATGCAGCTTGATTGATTGATTGATTGAACAGTCGAAATTGGGAGGTGTACCTTTAAGACGTACTTTGCCTGGATGCGGGAGAGGCGGCGTCATCAGACGGCGCCTTGAGTTCTTCGAGTTAGGCGGGAAGCCGGATGTGGGTATTTGTCCTGGTCGCTGCACTAGCGCCTCCTCTGGTCGGTCGGGGCGCCCCTCGGATCGGCAGAGAGGGGGGTGACTGGGAGCAGCGAATGGGACTGCTCAAAAAGAGCAGGGTAGTTGGCCAGACACAATTGGAGAGAAAAAGGGGGGAAATTAAAAAAAGGAAAAAAAAAAGTTGAGCACCGCTGACTGTCATTGCCGCTTTATTTTGGAGCCCACCGCTTTTCTTAGCACTCTGTCTGTGATTGGCCAGTACTGTTGCCTCCGTTGGTTGGGTTGGTTAAGGTTAGCGTTAGGGCGGGGTTAGGGTTAAGGTTAGCCAATCAGAGGCAGAGTAGGGGCGGGTCTTCCTAGAATCCTAGCGCCCTGGATGCTACGCAGGGCGTGTTTTGCCAAGAAAAGCAGTGGGATCCATAATAACGCTTGCGCAAACCCAATTTGTTCGCCTGCGGAAACCCAATTTGTTTTTTGTTTGTTTGTTTGTTTGTTTTTTCCCTTTGTTTGACAATTGTATACCTGTTGTTGTAAATAAAAGTTTTTTGGGAAAAAAAGAACAAACTCGACAACGCCTCTCCCGCATCCCGGCAAGTACGTCTTAAAGGTTCATACCCAATAAAGTAAAAGAAATTCAGTTGGAGATACTGTAAACTACTAATAAGACACGTTAGTCCCTAGCTACCGGTTCAGTACACCCCGTATCGAATCCCGCACCGGGCAAGAAAATAACCGGTCACAATACTATGTAAATATTACCCATGTAACACATTTTTACGCAAATTTAAAGCAGAAATCTCGGAGAAATTTTCATTCTGTTACACAGAAGAAGAAACTAGTTTACATTTATTCTTTAATTGTCCTTATTCCTCTAAGCCTTGGACAGCTATTGCATTAATCAAGAAGGTATGGTCTTGTTCCTTGATTGCACTACCGGCTCATCTCCTGTAGGTAATGCTCTCAAAATTCTGTTTGTTTTGGTAAATTTCACATTCACAAATCCAAGGTGATGGGCTCCAAGCCCAATGTTCGTTTCTTTTACATTGATCTGATATTCTTTTTCAGGTCCCTTACCGAAATAACCTCTAACAAAAAGGCAATGAAAACATCTCTCATCTTGGAAAAAATATTAAACACATTAGATAAATGAACAGCTTTGATTTACATTGGGGTTTTTTCCCCTGAAAGACTCCTAACAGTGACTCTTATCATCATCACGTGATCATCAGCCTCCTAAGTTTTCTTTGTTTCAACCCTTCCTCGTTTATGTTTTGTAGCGAATTCCGGGGACAACGCAACCACAGGAACTGCCGCGGCCGGGAAGCGAACTTGTATCGCCCGCACCGCAGGAGACATCGCTGACCGCTGGACTAAAGCGTCAGACCCGCCACCCAGCCGCCAGCGTGTCTTATCCATGCACGTTACAGTATTTTATTTAATTCCTTTTCTTTTCTTTTCTTTTTTTTGCATTGTATTATATTTAGACCATAATTGTTGCTTTTTATATTTTGACTCTCCCCTGTACTGAAACCCTGACATTGTATTGTTGTAATGTAAAAAGCAACTGTACATGATAAAAAATGAATAAATAGAAAATGTTTTAAAATTCGACTGATGCGTTTTTGTCGGGCTTCACATAAGCTTAAATTTAATATTATATTCGGGGCTGCACCCAAAACGTTCGGGGCTTAAGCCCCGGCAAACTGACCTGGCGACGCCGATGGTAGCAGCTCGCCAACTTTCAGCGCTGGCGTGGCACAAGATAGCTTTGTCCAGTCTTTGTCTATCACATATTTGGCGAGAAATGCATAGAAGTCAATAGAATTTCTTTTCCCAGGCATTCATGCAAGCGTGAGACGGGGCTCAAATGTGTGAGTCTCACACACACAGTGCATGAGAGTTGCAGCCAAATACTAATACGCACAGTGATGCAAATGGATAACTTTGCTAAGGTTACTATATTATGATTTTGATTTTGGTTCTGTCAGGCAAAAGGAAGAGAACGATAACATCCTACTTGGGCCAGTGTGGTAAGAAGCCAAGTAATGAGAGAAGGGGGAATGGTGGGGAGAGGCCGAGAGGGAGATGCAGGATGACAGCGAGACAGTCAGACAGTAAAGGAGAAGCACAGCCAGTGAGCGCTCGAGGAAGTGGACTTACAGGTACAGCACACCACTTGCCTTATTCATTTAGCTACAGTACCTATAGGATTCGTTCACCACCTTAAAACCTGGCATGGCATGATTACATATGTGATTTAAATTGTAAGTATCTTATGAGCTTTATCACCAATTAAAAAAACCATAACTAACAACCGTTCCAGATTTATTTTAATCAATTGAGGGTTACAGTAAAAGTTGATTATATGAGTTCCCAGGTGTACGTCTACATGGCAGTCACTGTTGCCTTCATAAGCAAATGATAAGAGTGAGTGACCCAAAAACGGACTATTTGGCCTACAGTGGTTTGCATCGCAGAAAATAATAATAATAATGAGACATCCGTTTCTGTGCCACCCCAATGTGAGTAATGGTCTCAGCCTGGCCACCCCTATAAAGTTTGTCTTGCTCTGCCACTGCCCATGTGTCACCCCATATGTAATCTTCTGTTACTCTGAGACGGGGTCATATAAGTTTACCATAGACATCTATAAGGAATAAATCAAAAATAGATTTTTTTTACCTGTTTTCATCAGCCATTATATTTCAAAGGTGTCGTCATTAAATGTTTAAGTGGGCTGAAATCAACATCTAAATCCAATATTTGGACAGCATGTAATGTTGATTTTTGCATTATCAGTCTGCAGTTTAAACCCCCAGTCCTCTTTCTGAGGTAAGCTGCTCTATAACACTCTATTTACCTGTCCACCAGAGCATGCCGACTTATCAAATAAAGGATAGTATTAAGTTGCACAAACATGAAGAAGAATCAGCATAGATGGAGAAGGAGAAGGGGAAGGAGAGAAAAGGGGAAACTAGGAGCATAAAGGAAGACAGGGGTGAGGCGAAAGAAAGGCATGAAGCGATAGACAAACGATTCATGGCTAACTTTTTATTTGCACGTGTTAACAAAGACCAACACAGAGGTTAGCATCCAGGTTGATCATCAGCATATAGGTGACAGCAGGGGGCGCTCAGAACACACTAGAAGCTCCATGTACATCAGACAGAAGGGTGCCAGCAAATCTTCATCTGTACAAATCTACAGTTAAACAGCAAAGAATATTTTACAATCTCTCCTCTGAGGACAAAGTAAAGCAGTGATGTGGGTTTTAGGTTTCGAACAAGGGTGGGCCGTGAAGGGCAGAGCTTACACGTGTCTCCTTCCAGTACAGAACTATCAGCGGTGCTCAGCCTGAGGTCCAGAACCTTCAGGGGTCCCAACGTGAAATAAATATATATTTCTAACGTTTAAAGTCAATGTTGTGTCTTTTACCTTTGGGATAAATTGTCTTGTGGAAAACGAAGAGCTGCTGAGTCAAGGTTCTTTTTAACTGAGGGACGAGAAAGGCCATTTTCTGGTGTCAAAGGTCACAGCAGTGTGGTTTTGTCCAGAACAGAGAATAAGGAGATGAAGGGTGAGAAGCTTTGGTCTTACCAACAACAGGAACTGGTGGAGTTTTTGCTTAAACCTTGACCTCTCTGTAGCTGACAGTTTGACCAAGAACACATTCCTATTTACATCAACTGCCCTGTACTGGTCCACATTTCCCAGTACGTCCATATCGACTGAGCAAATTCACTTATTTAAATGCAATGTATCAGTAAAGAATTTTACCTGCTCTTTCGCCACATACCAGCTCAAGCAAGAATGCTATAAAAAGCTTAATATGTCTTTTTGAATATCTGTTATTTCCCACATTACAGAGAAATTTGGAGGGTCCCCCTCCCCAAACAGTTGTTTTCCAAATTGACTTTGTCATTGAAGCAGCAAAGAGATGTATCTGCTAACCTTATCTGTCATCAGAGTTTTGATCTGAGACTGTGTTTTAGAACAGGACTCAGATAAAACAGCATCTTAGTATTAATTGTTTTCCGTTTATTCATGACACAGAATGAAATCTATGTTTACAGCAGGCGTGGATAAAACCAGTCTTAGTTTTCAGTCAAATTTGAGAAGAGTTCTCTAAAGACAACACAAGTACCATATGCTGTGGATTTGTTTCGGGCGAGGCAGCACTGGGGTAAATTGACGTTACAGGTTTGAGTAAATTACCATGGTAACAGCAACTACTATGCTATATAGGCTGTGATGACTAGCCAAACACTGTAGACTCCATTAAATATCTTTGAAGCCTAATAATTCTTTAGCTTACATTTCTTGCTAATGGGTCAGACTGCCCTCTGCAGGTGGGTGAGCCTCTTTGAAATCAGCACCTGCCAGAAACTTAGCACCGGGCCTCTTATATCACAGCCCAAGCTTGATGAAAAACCCACTTACTCACTGGATAACCATTAACGTGAAACAGTCACAACAGCGCCACCAGCTGGCTGATATGATAATAGCAGTCATTCCTGTAGGAGTAGCCTACATTTCACAAAGGGAATGATCAAATTACACATAAGTGCAAATCAGAAGACATATTTGGTTGAAGAGACTAAGAATATACATAATATAACCAAATATTAAGAAGATGAGGAAAGTCTTGATGAGATTATAAAATAAGGATTTGTGAAACCTGGTTTTGTAAACTGACTAACTAGCACTTTGCAGACGTGCAGATCAGATGACATATTTGGTTGAAGAGACTAAGAATATACATAATTGAATCAAATATTAAGAAGATGGGGAAAGTTTTGATGAGATTATAAAATAAGGATTTGTGAAACCTGGTTCTGTAAACTGACTAACTAGCACTTTGTAGCCGTGTGATGCTGCAAATACTTGTCATCGTTACAAGATTTTTTTAAATGCAATCTAGTATCAATGCCATGAAACAAATGAAATAAAGTGTTAGAAGTTGATATGAAGTTATTTCATAAATGCATTAATTACACTTCTATTACATCCAGTAACACAGGAAGAGAGGTGTGGGCACACTTCCTGTCATGATTAGACTGTTTCCTGTATGGAAGTGAATTGACATTATCTTCATTATAGTAGCACTAATGGACATGGAACCTCACAGGTTACAAAGAGCACACTGGCAGGCGTATTAATGCCAGGGACAGAATCTCATAACCATTAAAGGCTTGTCTAACAGGTTGACATCAGACAGGAACATGATGTGCTGGCTGTCTCATTTGGCTGAACTGCTTTAAAACAATCAATTTATTATATTCAGCATTCTATTGTTTTCACAGCCGAAACACAAGTTTAATTGACTTCCTGCCAAGTGGTGATGTCAGAGTGATGACGTCAGAGTGATGATGTCAGAATAATGTCAGCAATTCTTAAGTCTTTTCATTCCTGAAGTTTACTTGTTTTTCAGACAGACATGCGGAATGTCTTTTTTTTTTATGTTTCAGTGTCCCGACACATATCAGCATAGCCAGAAGAGAAAAGGCGATGTTAACAGTCTCAGATGGATGCATGGGTTCAGTCTTGTTCAACTTACTAACTTCCTTATAGAGAGAGCGAGAGAGAGAGAGAGAGAGAGAGAGAGAGAGAGAGAGAGAGAGAGAGAGAGAGAGAGAGAGAGGAGGAGGAGGAAAGAGTGTATATACTATACTCAACAAGATTGTGTGTGTGTGTGTGTGTGTATGTGTCTGTGTATATGTGTGTGTGTATGTGTGTTTATGTACACAGTAGTGTGTACATTGAATTTGCCGTAGGTTAGGGTCTTTGTTTTCTGCATGGGCGGGGCTTATCCCCAATGCTGTTCTCTGGTTGGAGGATCAGAGAAGCTTCACCACCTTCCGCAACACCCCCCCCCCCCCACCTACCACACCCCCACCCACCCCTCAGCGTCATGAGAACCAGCTGGTGGGCCACAGGACGCTAGTACTCGCTTAGGTTGTGCCATTTGGAGATCTGCCGGCGGGGGTTCTCGCAGACTTCCCTCCAGTGGGAGGCGCCAGAGGGACAGGGGCTGTGCAGGCCGAGTGCCAGGCGACCCAGAACCTCGTTCTTGGTGGTTCGGTCGAAGTCCACCACCAGGAACTCTACAGAAATCTCCGGGAGGAGCTCGGGAGGGACGTCATAGATGAAGGACTCGTTAAAGACGGGATTGAGTGTGCACTTCTTCACGTGCGTCTTCTTTTTGGCGATGCGCTTCCGACCGTAGAACACGTTGACCTTCACGTAGGGGTCTGTGGAAGACCAGACAGGAAGAGGAACTATTTACTTCCCCTCAGGATGATTAACACGAGAACACTTTTACACGGTGGCTCTGAAGTGCAAAACATAGCAAAAACAAAACGCAAAAACAAAACCTCCGGCCCTGAGGGGCAGATGCAACATAAAAAAAAAATCAAAAATTTGCAGCCCTGAAGTGAAAACACACACACACACACACACACACACACACACACACACACACACACACACACACACAAAGAAAGGAAATGCAAAAACAAATCTAGCAGCCCTGAGGTGCAAAACAGTATTGTTGTACGTTCCATCTGCATCTCAGTGCTGCTAGATTTTGTTTTTGTACGTTGTATTTGCATTTTCTTTCTTTGTGTGTGTGTGTGTGTGTGTGTGTGTGTGTGTGTGTGTGTGTGTGTGTGTGTGTGTGTGTGTGTGTGTGTGTGTGGTTTGCAGTTCACAGCCACCATACATTTATCATAATCCCTGTCTACAAACAAGGGTAACCTCTGAAACTACAGAATAGAATAGGAGCCGATTTTATTGTCAGTTAATTCACATTATACCGCGGTCAGGGAGAATACTCGTTCCTGATTGGCTGGAAGGGTGTGCGTTAAAACTGTATAATGCACACACATGGTTAAGCTAAAGTTTAATCACTGTTCTAAATTCTTGCACTGGCCCCAAAGTTGCTATGTAACCATAGCAACAGACTGATTCAATTAGCAAGACAAGTAAACATTCGAAGCTTTAGCTTACCCGCTAACCTTTGCTTCATAACTTTTTAATTCTGGGCCCAAAATGTTCAACACAAGGTACGGGAAAAATCAAGCGCACGTTTCCATTTTAATTCTTAGGTAAGTCGCCATGGTATAAGCAGGATAATCCACCCCAAGGTGAACGTTGACGGATTTTAACACACTCTGTGGAGGCATGCGGACTGCCTTTGCCTCTGCGTTGTGTGTTAAAAGCCTTTAATGTTGACCTTGGAGTGGATCACATTATTATATATACTATATTGTAACAGAACAGCAGCCCTGTCTGATCAGTGTCATGAGTGCGTGTGAGGTGTCTGGTACCACAGGTATCTGACCTGGGCTCGGTGTGTGTAATGTGTGTTCTTGTACTTCTATCGCCCATTTCCCACTACGTGGTACCGGCTCGACTCGACTTGGCTCGACTCGCCCTTTTTTTCGTTTTCCATTACTGGAAAGTACCGGCATTTTGGCACGGGTACCAAAATCAATGCAGACCTCTGATTGGTCAGAGAAACGCGTCACTGCGCCATTTTGCGTCACTGCGTCACGTCATCAATGCGCACATGGGATATCCCCCCGGCATTTTGAAAGGTGGACGCTCGATCCAACGGGGTGTAGGCCCGGAAGTAGCCGTGATTGGCTGTTGCGTCGGCCAATAGACAGCGCGGAAGCTCGAAGCGTACTGACTTGAAACAAACGATGCGCACTGAAACATTTAGCTAGCTAGCTTACAACTGGATCGTACTGTAACGATAGCTAACGTTAACGCTTGCTAACAATGGAAATTCAAAAAGAGTTTAAACCATAACCCCTAACCAACAGCCAATCACGTCTACTTCCGGGCCTACACCCCGTTGGATCTAGTAGCATCAACCATCTTTAAATACCGAAGCGGTCGAAGCGGATTTATCTTAAAAGCACATTTTGAAATTGAAAAAAATGGAGAGCCGAAAGTCCACACTTTGGTCTGTCGAGTTGAGCCGGTACCATGTAGTGGAAAAGGGGCATGAGGACTAATTGAGTTTTAAACCACCAGAGTGAGGACATTTTGGCCGGTCCTCACTTCTATAGGGGTCTATTTTAGGGTTAGAATTTGGGTTTAGGGTTAAGATTAGGATCAGGAGTAGTTTAAAATGAGGATGCGGGTTAAGGTCAGACGTGTAGTGCTGATGGTTGAGGTTAGGGTTAAGGGCTAAGGAATGAATGTAGTCAACGAGGGGTCCTCACAAAGATAGAAGTACAAAAATCGGTGTGTGTATTTGTGTGTGTAGGTGTGTACGTGTGCGTGCGTGTGTACTCACTAGCAGACAGGCCTGTGATGTCCATCTTTGGCAGGTGACGGGCCTTGAGGACGACCACGCTGAGACGATGAGAGACCGGCTGATAGGACAGAGACACCAGGAGCTCCCCCCGGCTTTCACACTGCGACACACACACACACACACACACACACACACACACAAACACACACACAGATACAGAGGAAAACACACGCAGATGACTCAGTTGAATAAATCATAAAAGAGCACAACTCAGACGTCAACGCGGAGCCTCATCTGACGGTCTCCTGCATCTCCACTACAGGGATTCCTGCAGATCTGTGGTCGGGGTGTAGTGAATGGGCTGATCCCATCCCAGCCTCACAGTACATGAAGCGAGAGAGAAAGACAGCACGCAGAGCCGGTCACTCCATGCTGCCAACGCCGGGGTTTTGCTTTTCTGCAGCACTTATAAAATTGTACTTAGAATATTAGATTATAATAATACATGTTATGTGTGTTTAAAATCTGTATAACATAAATGTATTTTGCTTTGTTGCACTAGTTGTGTGTGTGTGTGTGTGTGTGTGTGTATGTGTGTCAGTCAGAGTTATTATAGTTTTGAATTTTTCTTTAGTTTTCATATTTTATTTCTGTTTTTAATTTTTGTTTTCAATTCAGTTTAGTCTCAATTAGTTTCCAGAACGGGTTCGCTCATTTCCTTTCACTTTTTATTCTTTAATTTTTTTAATTTTTAGTTTTTTTTATTAGTTTCAGTATTAGTTCTAGTTAGTTATTAGTATACTACCAGGGGTATTTGTCAGGGGTGAGAGTTAAGGAGTATTACAGTACAAACACAACACGTTGTGGAGGCAACAGACTCGCGGTCTCAGTAAGCACGTGCTCCAGTGCCTCCTCGTGCTTGGTGTGTTGACAAATTTGACCAAATTCACAAAAGACTAAAACCAAAGACCTTTTCTGTATAGTTTTTATCTTAGTTCGTTTTTGTCTCAGTTAGTTTTCCTTATTCTAAAGTCTTAATTTTTATTTTTATTTCCGTTAACTAAACGATATTTCACACCTTGGCTTGGTGTTAATTTCGTTTTAATTAACTACAATAACCTTGGTGCGCGTGCGCGTGTTTTACTTTGGCAAACGTGGACAGCTGTCAGTGGGTCTCTTGACTCACAGCTGCCCCCTGTCGCCCCCCACCCGCCACAACCAGGTAGACCTCTGGTTACAGTAACCACGTGTTGCAGTGTGGTCACCATAGCAACAGAGTGCTCAGCACCTGCCAGTTACATCATTCAGATTGCTATTCTAGTCAGTGACTTCACCTCGCTCCATCAGTCGTTTCCCACAAGTGTTTGACGGTGAAATTTGAAGCGGACATTTCTGCTTGAGAGGTGACGAATTCCCTCTCTGAAAAATAAAGTATATAACGAATTACTCTGATTACTTTTAGCAGAGTAACGACATCGCAGATTGCGTTACCCTGGCTGTCGTTGCAGCGCGACAGCATCATGAGTGATTCTACGCGGGTTCGTGGTTACGTTTCTCCCCTATACACGTCAATACATGACCCCAGATCACATGGCGCCTGCCCGTCCTCACCTGCATGTTCCTCTTGGTAATCTGCTGGGTGAGATGGACCCGCCCAGTGCTGGGGTCCACGCCTTTTAGGGGAACCACCGATTCTCCGATGACGTCATCACGGGCAAAGCGATCAAAGCTGAGGACAAGGAAGTGGAGCGTGAGTTCGGGCAGCGAGCTGTAGGCCACGCCATAGAAAGTGAAGGTCTCATCAAAGAGCGGCTCCAAGGTCTTCCTCAGCACGCGGGTCTTCACGCGGTGCTTCTTTTCGGGGAGGATGGTCATCTTCACGTAGGGGTCGGAGCTCCCCGCCTGCTCATCCATCGCCGGGAGGGCGTGCGCGCCCACAATGGTGACCACGAGCGCTTTCTTGGGGAAGTTGTAATCCACAGCCAGGCTTATAGAGCCGAGGCCCGGCTCGGGCTCAGGGTCGGAGGAGGCCGGGGTGAAAGGTGACGCTGTCTTGCTGCTGCTCTCACTGCTGCTGGCCGAGCTGCTCTCCACACAGCAGTAGTCGGCCCTGACCGGGAGAGCCCTCTCGAGCCGGGCTTGGTCCTGGACTGGCCCTGGCCCTGGCCCGTTGGGTGGGACCAGCTGACTCATTTGCAGCTGACCCGGAACGTCCAGAATGTTGTTTTCGGCGTCCACCATCACCCGGCCCCTCCCCCCTGTGGCGCAGGGCCCCTGCCGGCCTGCCCGGCGGATCCCGCGGACGATCCTCTTGCTGCTCAGAGACTCCGGGTAGATGCTGATTCCTTTCAGCATGTGGATAAACTTGTAGGGCGGATCCTCAGCCGGGTCACAGAACCGCTCGCCATGGAGCTTGTAGCGGCCTGAAGCCCGCAGGTAGCGGCGCTGGCAGAGTGACCAGAGCAAAACCAAAACCACCACGACCAGAACCAGAATCCCCGCTCCAATGAAACCAGCCAGAACTGGTGACATGGCTGACAGGGAGAGAAAGAATGGGAGAGAGAGGGAGGTTGGGGTTATTTGATTGCTTGACATTAATTTGCAAAAAAAAAATTTATTGTTGCTGTTTCTCTAGTTGGCTTTGTATGATAAATAATGACATCATGCACAACATTAAATATTCAAACACCCAATGACATCATCCCAAAACAAGTCACTTCACCTCTTGCTGTAAAGCCCCTTAAGGCAAATTTGTAATTTGTGACATTGGGCTGTACAAACAAAACTGACTTGACTCTATGGGACTCTGTGTGTGTGTGTGTGTGTGTGTGTGTGTGTGTGTGTGTGTGTGTGTGTGTGTGTGTGTGTGTGTGTGTGTGTGTGTGTGTGTGTGTGTGTGTGTGTGTGGTGCACTGAGATGATCCCTGCGGAAACACTGAGAGGAGGAAAGAGGAACAGAGATCGGAGAGAGAGAAAGGGATGGGCATATTGAAATAGAGACAGAGAGAGAGAGAGAGAGAGAGAGAGAGAGAGAGAGAGAGAGAGAGAGAGAGAGAGAGAGAGAGAGAGAGAGAGAGAGAGAGAGAGAGAGAGAGAGAGAGAGAGAGAATGGGTAAGGCGAGATATAGATAAAGATGGAGGGAAGCAGGGAGAGAGAGAGAGGGTTGTCTTTGTGAGAGGTGTACAGAGGGGGATTGTCTCCCTGGAGGCCACGCTGCAGTAACCACGACAACCATTTACATAGCACACACACACACATACACACACACACACACGCACACGCACACACACACACACAAAACCTGTCTGCGCGTCTGTTGTTGTTTTAATCTTTCATACTTCCTGTTGTTGGTATTCAGGCCAGGCAGCCACTGCAATGATGTCATCTTTTGGAAGCTGCTGAGCCCGTTGCCTGGCAACACTCCCTGTGGGTGGGGGTGGGGGGGTAACTAACATTCCCGCCTACCCCCCCACCCCGAGGCTCTCGGTTGCCATTAAAGCGTGTTAACTAAAGCAGCACAACTGAACAACCTCCACACGTGAAGTTGAAATCGGTCTTCGCCTGATCGAGGAGACGGCAGCATCAAAACCGTCCCCACGATGTCCGTCCTCATCCTGCAGCGGCACCGCCGCGCTTACTCATGAATATTTCAAACCTGAACTTTCTCCCCAGCGCCCCCGGAGAAACCCACTTCAGCGCTAACAATAAGCAAGGACCTGAATGTTTTCCCTGGTAAAAGCAGATTTATTTTCAGTCTGTGGGCGTCTTCTGCCCCGCGGGGCTTTATTAACCGATACCTGCTGAGAAGCCACTGAACTGTTAAAGCCCTGATCCGAAATCACCACGGCCGCTCGTTATATGGCCCTTCCTGTTTAACCACTTGTTCTTAATTCTTATCATTTGAATATTGACCTTTTTTTTTTGCTGCTATATTGTTAACAAATAAAAGATGAATGATGTGTTAACTCGCTGTACCGCACAGCCTCTCATATTGCCAGCCGACTGTAGGAGCCCACACGTAATGCCCTTCTGCTGGCTAACGAGAAACTAAACACTCATCTTCATCCTGTCTGTGTGTCCTGACAAGGGTAGAAAGGGGTGTAGATGTAGAGGACAGTGGTGGTGGTGTCCACATATACAAGGATATAAAGGGGTGTAGATGCAGAGGACAGTGGTGGTGGTGTCCACATATACAAGGATATAAAGGAGTGTAGATGCAGAGGACAGTGATGGTGGTGTCCATGTATAAAAGGATATAAAGGGGTGTGGATGTAGAGGACAGTGATGGTGGTGTCCATGTATAAAAGGATATAAAGGAGTGTAGATGCAGAGGACAGTGGTGGTGGTGGTGTCCATGTATAAAAGGATATAAAGGGGTGTGGATGTAGAGGACAGTGGTGGTGGTGTCCATGTATAAAAGGATATAAAGGAGTGTAGATGCAGAGGACAGTGGTGGTGGTGTCCATGTATAAAAGGATATAAAGGGGTGTGGATGTAGAGGACAGTGGTGGTGGTGTGGGTTAGAGTGAATATGGCAGTGTTGTAGTCCCAGATAGCATCCGGATGTGAGCCACTTCAGGCAGTGATGTGGCACTGATGGCCTTCTTCTGGCCCTGACTAAATGATGTGAGCCTGAAGTGGCCCACATGTATAATAGCAAATATGGCCCAAATATGCCAAATCAAATGTGGGCCTTTTTTTTGGCAAAGATGCGGTGCTCTGGGCAACATGTAATCTGGATGTGACCCTGAAGTGGCCCGTGTGGTAAATGGTGAATATGGCCCAAATATCACAAAACAAATATGGGCCACCTTTGGCAAATATGTGGCACATGCGGCATTGCTATGGCTTGGTTCTGGCCCAGATCTGGCAAACAGGAGCGGCCCGCCCAAGCGCCATCATTCCACGCGGTATGTGGGCCGGATGACATGTCTGGTGTGGGGCGGGTCCGGGCCACAGCAATTTTGCTATCTGGGGTAAAACAAGTCGCCCCAGCTTCTCACCAATCTACCCGGAGAGTTTAGTTGGCTAACGCCAGCGCGTCATCGCCCTTCTCGCCTCATGTTTTATCGGTCTAACACAGCGGATCCCAGCTACATCACATGGGTCTCGCCGTCTTTGATGACCCACGTGTGACATACGCAGTTCGGCGGGTTGACGGTAATGTTGACTCAAGGAACAGCTTGGATTTTCTCTCATGTGATGTGTCGGATTTTTTGTTGAATCTTTGGTGAGGACAATCAGCTCTCCTATCTCAGACCCACACCAACGTGTTGTCACATCAAAAACGTGAGGGAAAACAAAAGAGAGACTTCCTAGTCTACTACTAGTCACCAGTGCTGTTGTGTCAGCACCACCTTCCCCACCACCACCAACCAAAACAACATGGCTGAATCTGAGTTATACTTATTGAAGTTGTATCTGTTGGTAAAGGTCTTCTGCCGGCTTGTTCTCTCGCATCTGCTGTTTACAAGACAACAACTTCACCACTACCTCCTCCTTTCATCCTCATTTAGCCGCTATGATGAAGATATAAAACACTATGCATCCCAGACAGCAAAATTGCTGTGGCCCGGACCCGTCCCACACCCGGCACGTCATCCGGCCCACATACCGCGTGGAACAATGGCACTTGGGCGGTCCGCTCCTGTTTGCCAGATCTGGGCCAGAACCAAGCCATAGCAATGCTGCATGTGCCACATATTTGCCAAAGGTGGGCCATATTTGTTTTGTGGTATTTGGGCCATATTCATCATTTACCACACGGGCCACTTCAGAGTCACATCCAGATTACATGTTGTGGGCTAACAAAGGCCCGCATTTGATTTGGCATATTTGGGCTGTATTTGCTATTATACATGTGGGCCCCTTCAGGCTCACATCCATTTTGTCATGGCCATCAGTGCCGCATCATTGCCTGAAGTGGCCCACATCCGGATGCTATCTGGGATGTTCTCCTGGATCAGTCCTTCCAGACACTAACCAAGTAAATCAGCTAGTATGAAAGTCTTCATGATTTGGATATTCATGGATTAGTGATTGTCTTAAATAACATCACGAACAGAGAGTATCAAAAATGACACAGGACATCCGGGTAGCGTAGTGGTCTTTTCCATTGCCTACCAACACGGGGATCGCCGGTTCGAATCCCTGTGTTACCTCCGGCTTGGTCAGGCATCCCTACAGACACAACTGGCCGTGTCTGCGGGTGGGAAGCCGGATGTGGGTATGTGTCCTGGTCGCTGCACTAGCGCCTCCTCTGGTCGGTCGGCCTGGTCGGGGGAGGGGATAGCGTGATCCTCCCACGTGCTACGTCCCCCTGGTGAAACTCCTCACTGTCAGGTGAAAAGAAGCGGCTGGCGACTCCACATGGATCGGAGGAGGCACGTGGTAGTCTGCAGCCCTCCCCGGATCGGCAGAGGGGGTGGAGCAGAGATCGGGGCAGCTCGGAAGAGACATTTGTTTTGCATGTCATTCTTCCAGCTTGTAGCTTTAATTGCTGGGTAGGACGACGCCTGCTGACCGGAGGCATGTTGTTTAATTGGAGAGGACACTGGTCTCCACTGGTTTGGAGATTTCGAAGAATGCATGAGGAATAATGGTGCTGTTTTCAACCAACGCCAACCCACGAGACTGACTGACAGCCTCGGTATCTGCCGTGGAGATACACACAAATATTATCCCGTTTAACACAAAACCTTACCACCAAATGACTTCCGATGTTTCACTGACTATCCACAAATGAAGATATTCATCATTTCACAGAAAAATTTTTTTTTTAAAAATGACATGGTCATAAGATTTATATGAAAGAGACTAGTATGTAGGTATGGTTAGTGTCCATCATAATGTAGCTGGCGCCGTCACGATGACGTCACATTCGGTTCACTGGGATCCGACAAAATGGGAGATACTCTCAGATTATGTAATTAATTTTTTGTGGCGTTTAATTGGTTTGAGATAAACCTCAACGGGCCTGGTGTGGATTTCAAGTCTACCGAGAGTCTGATGAACAAATGAAATATTTTCATCATCGCGCCTCATAAGAGTGTCACCAACGTTCAGTTTAGCAGTCGGAGGCTGAAAGCTCCAGCAAGATGGCATTTAGTCACATCTGCCATTCATAAAGATATCTCTCAGTCAGTTGTGGTTTATTACACAGTAGCTCATCTCACCAGCCCATCTGCAAAACCTTCACGCCAAATCAAACATGTCTTCACTACAAGTCCTCCAACCCATACGACCACATAGGTCGTATACCCTCAATACGACCCACAGGAGCGTTTCCTAAACTAGCGCCCCCCACCGGCGGCAGGAGATATGCCACATATACTTTTCGCCTCTGTGCATTGTGGGTTTTTATCCACTTGCTGACGCCCTTTTTACAACGCCTCATAGACAGCTAATAAAGGTAAGAAGTCAGTAAATAGTGATTAAAAACAATCTGAGAGCAACAGAATATGTAGTCAGTGCGTTTTTGTGTTGTTTCGCCGTCTAGTATAGCACCTAAGATTGCTATTGGCAGCACGACCGCTAGAGGTCGCATAACTTTAAAGCGCAACTCTAGGTCGTAATAAGCTGCTTGTACAAACGACCTATGGGGTCGTTTTTTGGTGGAGGACAGTTTGTATTCAGTGTAGGTGTTTGGGGCTCTCGTGTACTTTCCCCTCCACCCTGATCTGCATCTCACCTACAACACTGGGCTCCTCTAAAACACCAACGAATGGACTTCTGTCAGAGAGGTCACACGAGAACAGCAGCAATGCAAGAGTTAGTAACACACACACACACACACACACACACACACACACACACACACACACACACACACACACACTGTACCGTGTGGAACTGCTCCACATCAAAAAACAAACTCGGAAATATTGCTGAAATATAATGAAGTGATATTATAAAGGATAAAACATGACAACATCATATTAGTATGATAACATTGTTACGGCACTGTTGTGGTATTTATATTTTACCATCATCTTGAAAACATAATCGATAATCATCTATAATTTTGCGTAAATCCCAAAACATATTAATATATCATCATTATAATATAATGATCATTTAACATAATATAATATGATAATAATAATGTTATGATATATTAATATTATCCGGTGACATCATCACAATAAAACCGGCTTTTTTTTAATTGTCATCATCTGTATTGTCCTCGTTGTGGTTTAACGGGGCTCTTATTTAAAACCTTGCAACGTTAACCGGACTCAGCTCTGATCTGGACTCGGCTCTGATGGTTCCTTTAATCTCCTTCTGGTCGGCCAGCGGCGGCCAGGCTGAAGCGGGTCAGGCTGAGCTGACCGGCGCGCGGAGGTAAACCGGTTCGTCCTCACCGGAGGAAAAACAAAGGACCGGGGGAACAGACATGACGTCACCCCCAGCTCGTCCGCGCGCGCGCGAGCACGCCGGGGGGGGGGGCCCACGGGGAGCCGCGGCGACGCGCAGGAGCAGAAACGCCCTGGAGAAAAATGTCCTGTCGAGTTACACGTTTCGTTTGAGACCTATTTCCGATATCCAGTGTAAAATGACAATAAATACAAATAAATATTTTAACGTGTTTGTGGCGCGCAGGTGAATCGGGGCGACTTCGACATTCATTCATGCTCCGTTAGTATGGAGGATGCTGGATGGGTGTTGGATGGGTGTTGGATGGATGGGCGGAGGACGGCTCCTCTCCGTTTAATCTCGTTTCCCAAATACCAACGAGGCGAAATGAGAAAAAAAATAAAATAAGCGAAGCTGCAGCAGATGTTCAGCTGAACAACAGCACGCAATTAGGCGGCTGCAGCCAATAAGCCGCCGCAATATGACCGCGGACAAGAACAAAGTGGAACATGACGTCCTGAAACGCGGTTATACGGCAGGGTGTGTTACCAGCCCGGCAGAATATCTGTATTTCCACGCGCTCCTCTTACTCGGAGCGCGAGAGAGGCTCGGGCCTGTGACTCACCGTGCGCCGCTCGCAGTTCGGTGATCTCAGCCATTTTGTGAACTGCGCTCCTGACCGACCGGAGAAAACGGGCAGATGACGACGATTTCCAGACAATTGGCTCCCTATTTAGTATCCATAGAGAAGCAATGGCGAGCGGGTGTCGGAATCAGAGAGAGAGGAGGGGAGGGGGGGGAGAAACGTCAAAGCAAGCCGGCTGCTGTGCGTCCTCTCTCTCCGGCAGACGGGCGGGAGGGCGGCTCGGTGAGGTGCTGATGCTCGGATGCAGGGAGGATGCGCGGAGGGAGGACCGGTCTTCCTCTGCAGCGTCACGCCGATCTGTCATCACACATGACAAACAAACAGCGCCTATGGTGCCGGGTCAGGACCGAATGACGGAACAACCGAGAGCGGAGGTCCGAAACGGGGGAGAGACCGAGTCAAATGAAATGTCTGCAACAAAAGTCCCGGACCACACTCAAACAGGAGCTTGTCCATGTGCCGGAAGCACTATGTTGCTCATTCTATACCGACACACACACACACACACACACACACACACACACACACACACACACACCCACCCACACACACACACACCCACCCCCCCCCCCACACACACACACACAATATTATTAAAAACTGTAATTTTACTCTACTTGGGTATTTTTATGAGCAGGTGACACATGTCTAATTGACTACATTTGTCATGTCTTCCCTCATTATCAGGTTCTGATAAGAGTAGCAGAAAGGGGGGGGGGGGGTAGACGATGTGGAGGAAAACAATGGCAGAGCAAAACTTGCCAGATGATACACCCAGCAACGAGTCCTGGCCATACCTGGCCCCATAGGCATCATTTACGCTGGGGGCGCTGGGGGCGCTGGGGACGCTGGGGACATGTCCCCCACCACTTTTTGGTCGTGGGCCATTTCGTTCCCCCCACTTTGTTTGAAGGCCTTTAGTTCGTTGAACTTAATAACGAGCAACAAAGTAGCGGACTCACACCAGGCACGTTTTCATTGGACCGTGCCCGAGCACGATCGCGCACCACCCCCCGCCCCCGCCCCCGCCACCTCCTCACTCCCCCGCTGTCCTGCGCTCACGTTGCGTTTAACGTTCCGGGCCCGAGCAGGCTGACGTCATCACGACGTGACGTCCTGTGTCGAAGAGCGGCGCTCCGGCACGGCGCGGTGGCGTACATGACGTCATGCACCTTGCGCCTTGTGTGGAGTAGCTTTGGGCGCGGTGACGCACGAGTCTCTCGCATGCCTCATAGCTTTGTCAATTATGCAACACAGCTATTTTCAGTAAGTCATGCTGCACACATAAGGACGTTTTTTGTTTTTAAACGGGACAATCGCGTAACTGACGTCATAGCGGCGCGCGCCCGGTCACGGTTAGCGATCACACCGTCCCCATGACTTTACCAAGCGCGGTTCTACCGACGACATTACTACCGACTACTGCAAGCTGCTCCCTCCTCTCTCTCTCTCTCTCTCTCTCTCTCTCTCTCTCTCTCTCTCTCTCTCTCTCTCTCTCTCTCTCTCTCTCTCTCTCTCTGAATCATGTCTTCTCCTTCCCCTCTTTCTGTGTGTGGATAGTGTGATGCGTCTCCCTCGTGTGCGCGTGTCCTCGCGGGTCTCCATGGTGACGGTGGTCGCCACATGGACACGGCTTGGCATCCCCCTCGTCACATTGTCTTGTTATGTATCTTATAAATCCATATAATTGTGTGATGGTACGTTCATGTTATGTGCTTCTCTCACGGAAATGCGTGACTCATCTATTTATTTATTTTTACATGGTGACGCTGGTCGCGTGGCTCGGGTCCTGGGCAGTTCCGGTGGCGCCTGGACGCTGCTTGGCGTCCTCCTCATCATATTCTTCATCCGTCCATCCATCCATTATCCAAACCACTTATCCTGCTCTCAGGGTGGCGGGGATGCTGGAGCCCATATCCCAGCAGCCACTGGGCGGCAGGGGGGGGGGGACACCCTGGACAGGCCGCCAGACCATCACAGGGAACGGTCCCATTCAGGCTGTAATATTTATAATATAACCAGTGGATATCATAGTATGACGAGTAAATATCTTTTACACACTATATAATATATTTTATAAGTCCATTATATTTATGTTGTCCTCTTTCAACGTTGTATTGTGTAAATTGTGTAAACACAACATCCATTGCACGTCTGTCTGTCTAGGGAGGGAGACCCCTCCTCTGTTGCCCTCCCTGAGGTTCCTCCCTGTTAAAGCTTTTTTTTAGGGAGTTGTTCCTTCTCCGATGCGAGGGTCTAAGGCCAGGATGTTGTGTTGCTGGCAAATGTCTAACTTGTGATATTGTGGGGTATACAAATAAAACTGGCCTGGCACTTGATGCGTATCGTGCCCGACTCCACCTCTTCAAGCGGGCCAGGGCACGGTACGGAGCATCACACCAGCCAGACGAACTGGACTTTGGGGGCAGGGCCGTCTCTAGCCTATTTTCTGCCCTGGGAGAAGGTGTGTGAGCCCCCCCGCCCCCCCCCCCCATCCAGCCAGCCAACACAAATTACACCAGAGATCACGCAGGTTGTAAAATCAAGCATGTCTTTACTTGATAGAGACATTTAACAATGCCCTTTTAGCACAGCCGCGGTCATTTACAAGACAGCGCACATGGCGAAATACAGAATACAAAATTCTGATGATACCCTAATACAAACCCGGAGACAGACACCACTTTACAAACCACAGACCGATTTCATTACCGTCACAATTCTCCAAAATACTGGTACTCTAAAATACTGGCACTCTAAAATACTGGTACAAATACTAAAAACTAGTTGCTGCTAGACAAATTCATTGAGAAGCTTAATCTGTTGACCGATAGCCAGTGCGGGTTTCCACCAAACGTCTCTGGCGATCTTTGAATTTAATTGAAGAAACCACTAATTACATAGACCAACAAAAGAAAAAAAGTTTGCTATTTATAGATCTAAAAAGAGATGTTGACACTATTGATCACAATAGATTAATAGACAAATTGGAAGGGTATGGTATCAGAGGGGTGGTACAGAATTGGCTACCACGCACGCACACACACGCACGCGCGCGCGCCTTCACCCGAAACGGGTAAAACACAATTTAATACAAAGATAGTATAAGTTATGGCCTTCAAATCTATGATTCACTATCTCCCTATTCAAATGTGAGGCTGCACCCTAGATGACGCCACTATGTGGTGCTCTACAGCGCCCCCTTGGCAAGATGTTCTGCTGTTTGGTGGCACAGCGTAGCTGAGACGGCCGCAGAAGAATCCTGCTTCTTTTTGCCAGAACTGCTGCCGAGTTGACTGAGCGGAGCCACCATGGTTTACCCTGTCCGGGTACTGACAGCTGGGTAGACTGTGACCGGGGATTTGAATTCAGACTTGCCTAAAGAGGCATCAACCCACAAGGCAGCAGGTGGATTTGAAATCAGAGTTCCCTTCCCCTATCTCAATGTGTTGGCTGGACTGGGCACCATGGGAAGTACCACAGACATGCAGGAGGACCAGATCTGTCAGTAGGCACGTCGTCCTTCACCAAGGGCCCTTGCTGAGGTAAGGCGCTACCCCTCTACAGCCTGCAGTTGCAGTTTAGCGTCTTACCCAGGACTATAAGAATTGGCTAAGAAGCAATTTCGTACCCAGAAGAAGAAGCTATTTTTTTGCCCAGAAGAAGAAGCTATTTTTAAGAAGCTATATATTTTTTTTACCCAGGACCGAAAGAATTGGCTATGAAGCTGTTTAAGTAACGGGCAGCAGTTTGTAAAGACAGGCGAACATAAATCGTCATGCATATTACTTGTGTTGTACACCGTGAAGAAATGTGACCAGTGGTTACTTAAAAATACTATGGCAACAAAGTGACACGCAATATAACTGAATAGACTTCAAGTACTACAACTTTGATTAAAAAGTATTGAATAAACTTCACATTTAATTGAATTAAATGTCATTAATTTAATAATGACATTTAAGTAAATTCTACTCAGTGACTCACAGCTGGTTTTATTCCAACAAAACAGTAAAATGCAATTAATAAATAGTTCAGATTTGTTGAATTCAGCTCAGTGTGATTTCAAACTGTACACACTCTTCTTTTTCTAAATTATGTATAGGTTACTAGTACTTATTTACTAAATATTGTAGCGAATTCGGGAGGCAGTCCGGGAACCGTCACAGCCGGGACGCGAACCCGTATCTCCCGCATCGCAGGCGACAACGTTAACCAGTCGACTAAAGGAACCGACCGGCTAATGGGTCTACCCATCCATCCACCTTACACTATCAATTAACCCCAGTCTCATTTTTTACAGTGTAACCCGGGGGTCGGTTTTAGATCCAAAACTGTTCATTCTGTACTTAAATGATTTATGCAAGATATAAAAAAATATTGGATTTTTTTTTCTATTTGCGAAGGACACGAATATATGTTGTTCTGGTGAGAATTTACAGCAGCTTTTGGGGGTGACCACAATAGAAATGGAAAAAATAAAACGGTCGTCTGACAAAAACAAATTATCCTTAAATATGGACAAAAAGTTTACGTTATTTTAAAATGATAAAATAAACACTAAAGTAAAAGTAGTGATATACAATGTCCAACTAGAAAGAGTATTTGAAAATAAATTCCGTGATAGAGAGAAGGAGATCATAACGCCGATGGTAAACTTTACGACGCTGAACCCCAACAGGCGGCACAGACTCGAAAGCAGTTCAGTGTGCTGTATCCGCTTCCAGCACTAGGCCAACAGTGACATCTACTGGTGAGAACTCACATAACACCACAACAGTTCACAAAAAACTGCCCCACACTTTCAATTGATCTGGATGTGTTACGGAGACAACAGCAGGCAGATGCCTGCCTCCAGACAGTAACTGCCTGGAAAGAAGAACACAAACACGCGTCACATCATGGGCTGTTAAAGCGCCCATCTGCAACAGCGAAGAAACTCTGGGATGAATTCCCCACGCTTCTTATTCAAGATGGCACCCGTCTATCAAACGGTGCTCCCTGAGGGCCTTGTCCTGACGGCATTGAGAGCTCTGCATGGCAAAGAGTTTAGTGGACATTTGGCAGCTTATCGCACTTTACAAGAGAGCCAGGAAGGTCTGTTATTGGCCATACATGTCCCGGGATATTCAGAAGTTTTGCACGGAACGCTTGCCGTGTCAAACCCAGAGTTCCCCATCTCCTCAAGACGATCCATGCAGAGCGTCCTTTCCTGAAGGTTGCTGCCGAAATAACAGAGCTTCCAGTCACATCGCAGGGAAATTGGTACATGTTAGTCATTATGGACTATTTTACACGCGATGTCAATCCCCATGGAAGATCAATGTGCCACCACGGTTGCATAGTGTACTGTGCAATGAAGTATTTGCCCTGTGGCACAATTATTTACTTAATAAAATGATAAATGCATATTCCGGCTCAGCGATGTGTGCTTTATTCATGCCACCATCTTGGATCACATACGTGACTGCTCCAATCTCGCGGGACTTGCCGAGGTCACTAGTCTATGGCAGGCTGTAAGGTACAAAGGTTATGCTGACTAGCATATCAGAATGTTACATCTCTCTTTTTCCTTTAAGTGCTGCCTTACACGCTACCAGAACAATCCTATTGGTGTACTGTTTTTGAAATACAGAACAATGCCTTTGCCACCACAACACATGCTTATTGTAGAACATTAAGCTGGGACAACATAAATTCCACACCACATATGCTCGTTGGTCGATGCAATGCTGGTAGCTTGGACCAGCGCAAAAACGGGAAAATGTCTCTGTTATAACTTCAACAGAGGAACGATGTGCCCTGTATGACCATTCAGTAGGCGGGAGGTACTGGATCTCATCAAGTCATCAAGGTGCAATAACTCTGTGATGACAGATGAGGAAGGCAAAGCATGAACAGGTAGGATCACTACAGGTAGTAAGTACATTCTCACGTGAATATGAACAGGTACGTACAAACATTACAGGGAAGTGCATTCACATGAATTTTTTTTTCTTTTTCATAGGGCAGCAATCCGCCTACACCCTTTACAAATGCTCAAAAATCAAGAACTTGTCTTGGTTTGATACTGCGACCTGATCGTGTGGTATAGCCAAGCTGCTGTCCGTTTGGCTGACTGTCCAGGTCTGGGGGTTCAGCAGGTTCCTGCTGACGAACCTGTGTGTTGCTGGTGCTGGGCTCCGTCTGCTGGGTGTCTGTCGCACTTGCATCTTCTTTGTTTTCGTGGAGGTGTCCGCGGTTGCGTGTCCTTCTCTGGTTTTGATGTGGTAACTTCTATCTGTGTCTGCAGGCCGTGTTACCATTGCGGGTTTCCAGGATCCATCTTCCTGCCGGAAACGAATTGGTGCACCTACGGGCAGGTGGGGCAGGGGTCTGGCAGATCTGTTATAGTATGCCTGTTGGCGGTGTTGGCATACGTCTCTGCTCTCGCGTACAGTCTGCTGGCATGTGACCTGGCAGGATCGAACGCAGCCTCCGACTCATTAGAAGCTGCGCTGGTGATTTCAGGTTTGTCTACCGGTGTGTTGCGATACTCCAGTAGACTCAGGTAGGGGTCTTTGTTCTCGGCTCTGGCCTTGTCCAGTATGTGTTTGACTGTCTGGACAGTCTTTTCTGCGAGGCCTTTGCTCCGTGGGTGATGGGGGCTTGTGGTGATATGAGTGAAACCCCATGTCTTGGCGAAGTGCCAAAACTCACCTGAACTGTAACACCGTCCATTGTCACTGATGACAGACTCAGCGATGCCACGTCGAGTCATCGCTGCTTGAGTTTGGTGATGACAGCTGATAAAGTATAGCCGTATAGTCTCTCTAACTCAAAAAGACCCTGCTATAATGGTCCACTATAACAAGGTAGTCCTGTGAGTTGCATGTGAATAAGTCTGTGCCTATCACTTGCCATGGTCTCTCAGGTATGGCATGTGATAGCATGGGCTCTTTTGGGTTTGTGCTGCGTCACTCCTGGCATGCTGCAGGCCTCCACTGCCGCCTCAATCTGTTTTCCCATGCCAGGCCAAGACAAGAGAGCCCTCGCTAGGTTTTGGCATTATACCACTTTCTCAGACTGCCATTTGGCATTATTTTAGCTCAAGACGAGAAAGCGGTATCTGCCGAACACTTGTGTTGAATGTGGTCAACAGCGATGAATCAGCGCTTACTGTTATGGCCCAATAGCCTGACCAAGCATCTAAGACACTAAAAAATTGTGCTCCAGCAAGCTTCGCGGTGACATCCTGTAAAGTAGGAAGGGGGTAGAGAGGTCTTTGTATCGCCTTGTTAAGGGATCTGGGGTCTAAACACACTCTTGAGTTTTCCTGTCTTGGTCTTTTCAACTACAACGTGGGCTCCGTGACCTTGCAGATTATGTTATTTTTCTCCATGCTGTCGAGCTCGTCTTTTCGTCTGCTGCGTAGCGCGACGGGAATCCTGCGTGGTTGGCACACTACGGGCGTTGTGTCTGGGGCGACGCGAAAGGTGCACTCGCCTGGAAATTCGCCTATGCCTTGAAATACGTCTGTGCACTCCTCCAGTTTCCTATGTGAGCCAGCCTGTTCCTTCATTTTCCTCATTCACAGCCATCAATATTTTGACTAAGTTTAGATCACGACATGATCTCATTGCTAGGACCGGCGGGGCATTGGTGTCGACAATGGAGAAATCTAGCAACACTGAGCCGTCCTTGTATCGGCATTTTAACTGGCATGTGTCTTTCACGCTCAGTGCTCTTCCCCCGTATTCAGCGAGCCTGGTGCTGCTGCTTTCAGTGCAATGTTCTTGAACAGTGTGTGAAATAGGTTTGTTGGAATGGTACTGGCCCGTGCCCCAATGTCCAATTTGAATTTGACTTTTTGTGGAGGTGAGCCAATTCCTACCTCTACATAAGCCTGTTCATTGCTTTTGCCATTGTTCTCTATTGTGATGCTGTCTGCGTAGAGTTCTGTCTGCTCTTCGTCTGTGTTCTCTCCAACAGTGTGCGCTGTACTGCGGTAACGTTTTGTCTGTGGTGGGAATTTTGATTTGCATGCTTTTGCAAAATGATTGAATTATTTTGCACTTAGTGCATTGTTTCCCCTTGGCTGGGCATACAACTTTGGCCCCATGTTGCCCTCCACAGTGGCTACATGCTCTGTTTGCTGTGCTACTTTCTCTTTGCTTTGTAGCTTTTTGTGCTGTTTCTAGCCTGTATGTTTTCCTGCTTACAGCATGCCCAGTGTCGTGGCTGCCCTGGTCTTTGCTAGGGCCCGTAGTCTTTAGCTGTTGCTGTGCTAGCTCATGTGAACGTGCAAATGTCTATGGCCCTGTCGAGGGCGAGCTCTGCACGCGGGCTGAGTTCGTGGCAAACACAGTGCGGTCCCGGACCACTTCCTCGCTGTTTGGGCAGCCGCAGTCTTTGACCAGCAGTTTTAGTTCTGTTACAAACCGCTCCAACGATTCGCGCCCACCCTGCATTTTTTCAGGTAATGTATATCTGGCATAAATGGGGTGAGCATTTGGTGTGATACACTCTGTGTACTTATCGTACTTCTTCTCCCGTGAGCGTCCCGGTGTTGTGCACATCACGTCCCCCCCCCCCCCGACCCATAACAGGAGGTTCTGCATGTCTCCTCCTCGTTCTTCTCGCGCAGGAGGCGCGTGAACGTCAACCCTGCGTGCTGCCGGAATCGTCTCCACGCTTCGGGTAAATTCGCCGAATCCCAGGCCATCCGTGGAGCTGGACCGCCGTAAGAGTCCAAATTCTCGGCGACGTGTGGGTTGTCAAACCTCTACTCTGACACCATGTAGTATTTGCCCTGTGGCACAATTATAAACTTAATAAAATGATAAGCGTATATTCCGGCTCAGCACTGGGGGTTTATTCATTCCACCATTTTGGATCACATACCTGACTGCTCCGATCTCGCGAGACTTGCCGATGTCACTATGCTATGGCAAGCTGTACGGTACAAAGGTCATACTGAACGTTACAGAATACATTACCATGGTATTTCTGAGTCCATCCACACGGACCAAGGTAGGCAGTTTCGAGTCTGACTTAGACAGTTGTGCGGCATGCTGGGAATTGAGAAGACCCGTACCTCTCCATATCATGCTCAATCTGACGGTATGGCTGAGAGGCTTAACAGGACTTTCAAACAGCAGCTTGCAACATACGTCTCAGAGTGGGGGTGAATGGGACAAGTATTTGCCACAGGTGGAGCTTGCCTATGATCCCAGCACACATTCAAGCACTGGGTTCCCTCCTGTTTTCCTCGCCTATGGGAGGGAGCCACAGTTGCCTTGGGTATGTTGTTGAACTGTAGTCCGACTGTTACGGCCTCCGTGCCAGGAACAGCGGCAGCATATTCTAGTGAGCTGACTGCATGGTTTCTCGGGCCTTTAGGGAAGTAGCGCGGAAGTCCGCCACGGCAAAACTACAGCAGAAACACCAATATGACAAGAAAGTGGTGTTTCATCCACACAAGAGGGGAGAGCTTGTGCTGCTTGTCCAGCTCAGCATATGAACAAATTGGCACCCAGATGGAAAGGACCATTCGTCATTGAGAGACGGATGGACAAGGGATGGCAGCCCAGGTGTGATGTATGAAATCACAGCTCCACAGAATGAAGCGTCACGGAAATGGGTAGTTCACCATAACCGCCTCAAAGATTTCAAGGGAACTTTGCCTACTGGCCCAGTCAACCCCAGTAACTCAGTCACCTGGTGTGAGCTCGGGTCAGATGCCACACCAACCTACCCTCACTGCTCTCCCTTATCGTCCTACCATCCCTCCATTCAGGCCCAGACAAGCTGTTCCAACGAGGAGTTAGGCCAGCCCAGCCTTTTCCAGTGGCTGTGCCAGTTCCCCATTCTTGCCCTCCTCCAGCTGCTGCTAGTGGTGCTGATGACAGCAGATCCCCTTCTCCTGCTCTGGCTCAACCCTCTTACACCGGCGCAGCGGCCACATCGTCAGGCCACCTAAGAAGTTTGGAGACTTTCTTGTTAAAAAGAAGAAAAAAAAGAGACTTTTGGATTTTCACGTTTCAGTATCTCCCCTCTCCATACATTTTATTATAAGTTGTGTACATGTATCGTGTAGCCTCATGCAGTTGGCTGGACTGCTTTCAGGATTTAATGTTTTGTTATTTATTATCTTGAAAAAAAAGGAGAGCACACGGATAGTAACATGACATGCATTATGTCAATCATAGTGGTTATACATGTTCCAGGGCTAATCTGAAGACCGTTGAAATGAGGACATCTTTTGTTGCAGGGGGCAAGTGTAAGGTCCGGATGGAAGTCAGGATATGCTTCTGTTTACGTGTTATCAGGTTTGTATTAGACTCCAGCGTATCTGATGCATATTTTATTTATGTATTTTACGGTATTGTAACTTTTCAGTTTGACCCTACCTCTAGTTCACCATTAAATGAAGTTGAACCGAGTGACGTCATCGCCGTGGTGGATGGGGGAGTGGTTATCTGTCTGGCTGAGGGTTGCGGAACAGTAACGATTTATGACCAAAAGCGGACGCGATGCGCGGGCGGTATTTGTGGTAATTGTTGGTGGCGTTATTCTGGTGACGCAAGGCCTCGTTGGCGCAGTAGGCAGCGCGTCAGTCTCATAATCTGAAGGTCGTGAGTTCGAGCCTCACACGGGGCAGCGTTTTTTTTTAAATTTTTTATTCGTGTTGGACCCGAAGACCGAGTGCGCCGGACTCCGTCTCGTCTGCTCAGCCGTGTCCGCCACACCTGTTCCCGTTCTCAAACAACACTCGCACCTTTAACACCAACGGGCGGAAAACCGACGCGCTGGTGAGAAGCTGCGGCGTTCCGACACACAAGTCTGCAGCCTTTCCCCGCCTTCTCTCCGGGAGGAGGCGCCGAACCACCGGACACGACAACACACGAGACACCCTGACAGCGGCGCTGCTCCCCAAACACGCGCGTCTACGTTTTAACAACCTGCTCTTTTAATCAGAGGTCCTTTTACCCAAAGACCCAGAAGTCAGCAGTTAGCAGATGAAGTCAAATATAACCAGCTGGCATCACAGAATACTACTTACTGATATCACAGCAGTACTATTTTAAATACTTATAGTAGAGCATGTGCTAACCCAGCCACTGAGGATGCACAAGCCAGTGCATCCTTAGTGCCGGTCCCAAGCCCGGACAAATGGGGAGGGTTGCGTCAGGAAGGGCATCCGGTGTAAAATCTTTGCCAAATCAAATATGCGGATCATAAATAAGACTTACATACCGGATCGGTCGAGGCCCGGGTTACCAACGACCGCCACCGGTACTATTAACCAGCAGGGTGTCGGTGGAAACTATGCTACTGTTGGGCGAAGGAGAAGGAGAGGGGGAAAGCATGTCCAGAGGCAGCTAGAGAGGAGGAAGGGTAGGCATGTGGAGGTGAGAGTTGGAACTTTGAATGTTGGCACTATGACTGGTAAAGGGAGAGAGCTGGCTGACATGATGGAAAGAAGAAAGGTAGGCATACTGTGTGTGCAAGAGACCAGGTGGAAGGGGAGTAAGGCCAGGAGTATCGGAGGTGGGTTCAAACTCTTCTACCATGGTGTGAATGGGAGGAGAAATGGGGTAGGGGTAATTCTGAAGGAAGAGTATGTCAAGGGCGTGCTGGAGGTGAAGAGAGTGTCAGACAGAGTGATGAGTATGAAGCTGGAAATTGAAGGTTTATTGCTGAATGTTATCAGCGCATATGCCCCGCAAGTTGGGTGTGAGATGGATGAAAAAGAAGAATTCTGGAATGAGTTGGACGACATGGTGGAGAGGGTACCCAAGGAGGAGAGAGTGGTGATTGGAGCGGACTTCAATGGACATGTTGGTGAAGGGAACAGAGGTGATGAGGAGGTGATGGGAAAGTATGGAGTCAAGAAGAGAAATGTGGAAGGACAGATGGTGGTCGATTTTGCGAAAAGGATGGAAATGGCTGTGGTGAATACATATTTCAAGAAGAGGGAGGAACACAGGGTGACGTACAAGAGTGGAGGAAAGTGCACACAGGTGGACTATATCTTATGTAGAAGGCACCATCTAAAAGGGATTGGAGACTGCAAGGTGGTGACAGGGGAGAGCGTAGCCAGGCAGCATCGGATGGTGGTCTGTAGGATGACTTTGGAGACCAAGAAGAGGAAGCGAGTGAAGACACAGCCGAAGATTAAATGGTGGAAGTTGAAGAAGGAAGACTGTTGTGTGGAGTTCAGGCAGGAGTTAAGACAGGCACTGGGTGGTAGTGAAGAGTTGCCAGATGGCTGGAAAACCACTGCAGAAATAGTGAGGGAGACAGCTAGGAAGGTACTTGGTATGTCATCAGGACAGAGGAAGGAAGACAAGGAGACTTGGTGGTGGAATGAGGAAGTACAGCAAATTATACAGAGGAAAAGGTTGGCAAAGAAGAAGTGGGATAGTCAGAGAGATGAAGAAAGTAGACAGGAGTACAAGGAGATGCAGCGTAAAGCAAAGAGAGAGGTGGCAAAGGCAAAGGAAAAGGCGTATGGTGAGTTGTATGACAGGTTAGACACTAAGGAAGGAGAAAAGGACTTGTACCGATTGGCTAGACAGAGGGACCAAGCTGCAAAGGATGTGCAGCAAGTTAGGGCGATCAAGGATAGAGATGGAAATGTGCTGACAAGCGAGGAGAGTGTGCTAAGAAGGTGGAAGGAATACTTTGAGGGGCTGATGAATGAAGAAAATGAGAGAGAGAGAAGGTTGGATGATGTAGGGATAGTGAATCAGGAAGTTCAGCGGATTAGCAAGGAGGAAGTGAGGGCAGCTATGAAGAGGATGAAGAATGGAAAGGCAGTTGGTCCTGATGACATACCTGTGGAGGCATGGAGATGTTTAGGAGAGATGGCAGTGGAGTTTCTAACTAGATTGTTTAACACAATCCTGGAAAGTGAGAGGATGCCTGAGGAGTGGAGAAGAAGCATACTGGTACCGATTTTCAAGAACAAGGGCGATGTGCAGAACTGTAACAACTACAGAGGTATAAAGTTGATCAGCCACAGCATGAAGATTTGGGAAAGAGTAATAGAAGCTAGGTTAAGAGGAGAGGTGACGATCAGCGAGCAGCAGTATGGTTTCATGCCACGAAAGAGCACCACAGATGCGATGTTTGCTTTGAGAATGTTGATTGAGAAGTATAGAGAAGGCCAGAAAGAGTTGCATTGTGTCTTTGTAGATTTAGAGAAAGCTTATGACAGAGTGCCGAGAGAGGAGGTGTGGTATTGTATGAGGAAGTCAGGAGTTGCAGAGAAGTATGTAGGAGTGGTGCAGGATACGTATGAGGGAAGTGTGACAATGGTGAGGTGTGCGGTTGGAATGACAGATGGGTTCAAGGTGGAGGTGGGATTACATCAAGGATCGGCTCTTAGCCCTTTCTTGTTTGCAATGGTGATGGACAGGTTGACGGACAAGATCAGGCAGGAGTCTCCATGGACGATGATGTTCGCGGATGACATTGTGATCTGTAGCGAGAGTAGGGTGCAGGTCGAGGAGAGCCTGGAGAGGTGGAGGTATGCACTGGAGAGAAGAGGAATGAAAGTCAGTAGGAGCAAGACGGAATACCTATGCGTGAATGAGAGAGAGGACAGTGGAATGGTCAGGATGCAAGGAGTGGAGGTGACAAAGGCATCTGAGTTTAAATACTTGGGGTCAACTGTCCAAAGTAACGGGGAGTGCAGTAGAGAGGTGAAAAAGAGAGTGCAGGCAGGTTGGAGTGGGTGGAGAAGTGTGTCAGGAGTGATTTGCGACAGAAGGGTACCAGCAAGAGTTAAAGGGAAAGTTTACAAGATGGTTGTGAGACCAGCTATGTTATATGGTTTGGAGACAGTGGCACTGACGAAAAGACAGGAGGCGGAGCTGGAGGTGGTAGAGTTGAAGACGCTAAGATTTTCACTGGGAGTAACGAAGAAGGACAGGATTAGGAACGAGTATATTAGAGGGACCGCTCAGGTTGGACGGTTTGGAGACAAAGCAAGAGAGGCAAGATTGAGATGGCTTGGACATGTGTGGAGGAGAGATGCTGAGTATATTGGGAGAAGGATGCTGAATATGGAGCTGCCAGGGAAGAGGAGAAGAGGAAGGCCAAAGAGGAGGTTTATGGATGTGGTGAGGGAAGACATGCAGGTGGCTGATGTGACAGAGGAAGACGCAGAAGACAGGAAGAAATGGAAACGGATGATCCGCTGTGGCGACCCCTAACGGGAGCAGCCGAAAGTAGTAGATAGTAGAGCATGTGCTACATAGTGATCATATTGTAACGTGCATGGGTAAGGAGACACGCTGGCTCGTGGGTCTGACCCTTTAGTCCAGTGTTTCTCAACCCAGTCCTCAAGGACCCCCTATCCTGCAGATTTTCATGGTAGCCCTGCTTGTACTTACTTGACCAATCATCTCGCAGCACTTAATTATGCAAGGTGTGCAACATCTGACAAACTTCATTGCTGATTGGTTGAATAACTACAAACAAGTACCTATTCAGGGTTGCAAAGAAAATATGCAGGATAGGGGGTCCTTGAGGACTGGGTTGAGAAATACTGCTTTAGTCTAGCGGTTAGCGATGCCTTCTGCGGTGCGGGCGATACGGGTTCGCGTCCCGGCCGCGGCAGTTCCTGTGGTTGCGTTGTCCCCCGAATTCGCTGCAATATTATAGTAGTAATATATGGAGTAGTAGTAGTAGTACATTTGCTACTGAGTAGTCATGAATAGCCAAGAGTATCATGTTGATTACATTTAGTGTAAGCGAGTCCATCATGGAGAGGAGGTGAACAAGGGGGATTCAGAAGCCCTCCCCAAACCTCCAAAGGTCCGCTACTCAGTCCGCAACTCCAAGCACAAGTTTCCACAGGTGCGGGACTTTCCCTGGGATACTTCAAGAGTCTCCGGCCAAGCTGGAGAATTATCACCCCATTCTCTTCTGCTTTGTCTTTTTGTGGATTTATGTCAGTAACATAACCTGTGACGGTCTACCAGTTTCTACCCCCCCACCCCCCCGTCTTGTATTTACTGAATTACCTGTTTTTCTTTCTTTTCTAAATCCTAAACCCCACTTCCGGCACTTTCCTGTTTCAACACCCTTACATAGCGCATCCCGGCTTGTAGATGGGGCTGGTGGGGTGGGGTTGCGGTGGGTGATTGGGGATAAGATTATATGTCATGTTCCTCTCTCATTTTATGTCATGTAAATCTGACATATATCATGCACTAGTTTTAAAATCTTTGTGTCGTATTGAGGGGAAAAAAAGAGCAAAGCAGATTAGTACTGACGCATCAGTACAACAGATATGTATTTTACATATATGTAAAATATATATCATCTTATGATGATATATATTTTACATATATCATCATAAGAACACAAAATGTCCAGTCCAGGTAGGAGGAGGACACAACAGTGGATACACTGATAACGCAGTTAAAGGAAATAAGGACACACTTGTAACAGCTGACACCAATAACAGTATTAAGCGATTTATATTATGGAAAGTGCCAAATCTAGCTTAGAGACCATTTAAAGATTAAGGTAGACCAGGAGGAGGACAGTTTTCAGGTCTTTCTTGAAAGAAAGACACACACACACATGCACACCTTCAAACCAAACTTCGTCCCCACCCCACTCACCATCCCAAAACTAAACGGTCAAATAAACGGGGTGTGACACAAACTGTAACACGGAGACAAACGCCGGAAACCGAAAATCTGTTTTCATCAGAAAAGTTTAATTCTTGATAAATATGATAACTGTTATTAACAAAGAGCATTTGAAAGCAGTGAGCTGATGACAGGTTCAGGAAAAAGGAATAAAGGCTTTTGTGTTAAACATCTCCTTAAAGCTTTTTGTGTTTTGGATCTGGTCCCAGTCGTCCACTTCTAAAGCCAGCAGGTGAGACATGGAGCTGGGCGGGACAGCACTGACACAATATCGAGAGATAAAACTTAATGACATAATAAATAATCCTACCAACACTGTCACCCTTTACATCACTGTACAAGCAGAACAGTCAGAGACAGACCTGGAGTCTTTACCTAGGGTTAAAACGACTCGAGGTGAAGCAGTTCGGATTCACAATAAGATGTTAACACAATGGCTTCATATCTCAACATGAACAATATCTCTGTATTCATGGATAAACAGATATTCTGGCTATATCCCGTACTAAATGGATATGGTAATTCATATTCTGAATGACGTCATTCAAGGTTAGTGTAAACAAGATGTTTGGATCGTAAACGGGATATAATTTCACCATAACTGATGCTGCTTGGATATTTGGTATCCATGGAAACAGGAATGACTACGATACTTTGGTTGTTTTTTTTTTTGTTTCTTAATCTACCACCCTCCATGTCTGCCATCTTTGTTTGCCCCCCTCTTGGGCAGGAGGCATGTAGTGAGAGGTCTTTGGCTGATGTGATTGGCTGAAACACCTGATGATTTACTGAGGCAGGGAATGATTGACAACACAGCACCCAACCAGCATTGACACAAAAAACTAACAGCGTGACTCTGGCTTGGATGTTCTGTCCATTCACAGACAACAGGAAGAGGTTCGTTACAACACCGTGACGAACAAGACGGGAGCTCAACACAGAATACAAAACCTTCAGTAGAAAAAAAACACATTAGTTTGCTTTTAATCTTCAGATGGTGTAGTTGTAGACAGCATCCGAGAGAGAGAGAGAGAGAGAGAGAGAGAGAGAGAGAGAGAGAGAGAGAGAGAGAGAGAGAGAGAGAGAGAGAGAGAGAGAGAGAGAGAGAGATGATGATGATGATGGATAGTTGACCGTTCTGGAGAGTTTTGGTTTCATTTGCTTCTCATGATCTCCTTTCGATATCAGGCCTTAAAGCACTATGGCAGCCCAGCTGTGTTTTTAATCTGTGGCCCAAAATAATTTGCATTTCCTGTCCCACTGCAATTAAAACCTCAACGCACTATGAACACAACTACTGATCATCAGTCTGTTTCTCTGCATGTGTCTGAGAGCATCTGTCTCTCTCTTCCTCTCTGAACATTGTAGTCAGGAGTAGTTGATTGTCTTTAGCTAGTGTTAGCGCCTGGCTGATTGTAGAAGCAGAGGATGATGGCAAAGGCACCGTATGACAGTACATGTTAATAAAACACACATGGATCCGTCAGGACTAGCACAAAATGGGTTTGGAGTACAGGTGTATGGAGACGGGGGTTTGTTTAACAACACCGGGATGGTTCAGATCGGGTCAGCGTGGCTGTCAATCAAACCAGACCTTCAAACACTCCCCTGTGATTGGCTAAAATATTTATCACTCACTGTTCGCTGTAGTAGATCAGGTCGACTTTAACTGTATGGAGCAAACCCTGGGAGCTGACAGCCAATGGGATGAGACCCTGATCTGTGATGTGATGCAGAACTTAAAAGTCATGAGAAAACACACACACACACACACGCACGCACGCACGTACGCACACGTATACACACACACACACACACACACACACACAGACGCACACACACATACACACACACACACACACAGACGCACGCACACACATACACACACACACACAGCCCCTGGTTCAGTTGGCCTGGGCCGGGTCTCCTAGCGGCATGGTGTGTAACACCTCATCCAGCAGCTGCAGCGCGCGGTGCAAATGGACCTCCACCCAGCAGGGGGTGTCCTTGATGCTCTGCCGGGGATAATCAGGCCCCCAACCCTTCACAAAACTCAGCCTGAGAATACACAACCTGCGCAGGTCATCCACGCCAATACCTGCTGCTGCAGACAGACCTGAGAGAGAAGAGGGGAGAAAAACGAGAAGGAGTGAATGTATGGTGGTAGAGAGCAATAGAGAAAGGTGGCAAGAGAGAGAGAGACAGCAAGCGTGAGCAATAGAGAGGTAGAGAGAGATAGAAAGATAGGGCTGGGTGATATGGACAAAATCAAATTCACAATGTTTTTGGACTAAATACCTTGATATTGATATTGTGACAATATTGTGGGGATGACTATTGGTGCTTTCACAAAACATTTACACAATCTGATAATCATCAGTAATGCCTATATAATAACTAAGTAGGTAAGGGCAAATAATAGAACAGCTAGAACAGCCTGGTAAGTTCAGAAAATTACATCACTTAACTGTAATGCAGCCTTCAAAACCAGGAAAAGACAACAATTATGCCATATCACAATATTATGACATCCAAAATCCCAGAGGAGCTCTAGTCTACTCTCATATCATGATATCGACAGAATATCAATATATTGCCCAGCCCTAGTCAAGAGAAGTGAGTGTTTTTGGAACTATGAGAAATACTACTGATATACAGAAAGCCAGAGAGGTAGAGAGGTGAGGACAGATGGACTTACTGACGGCAGGTGCAATGCCGCCCACACTGCCTGGACCGGGAATCGTACCGGCAACCGCTGCTGCCTGGGCAGCTGCTGCTGCCTGAGCCGTGGCCGCCTGCTGGTGCATCTGTCTGTGGCACTGCCTCAGATCAAACACCTGGAGAGATAGACAGGTCAGAGAGACAGACAGGTCAGACAGACAACACCTGAAGACACAAGGCTGGTGGTCCGATTCCTGAAGAGAGACAGGTTAGACACGTAAGGAAATAGGCTAAAGAGGCAGACACCAGAATAAAGATGCTGCAGTTTCCATATAATCTCAAATTAACACTCTAAACATGATTTCTGATTAAAACATAACCTTTATACAATCTCAGATCAAAATATTACCTTCACATAGTCTCGGATCAAGCACTCTAACCTTCATATGATCTGATTATTGTAAGTTTGATGTAATCTCAGATAGCTCACTCTAAATTTGAAATAATTCCATATTGATATAATCTCATATTAAAAAAAAATTCTAATCTTGATAAAAATTTAAGATATTTAAAATTAAAAACATTCTAATGTTGATATAATAAAGACCAGTAAGTGTGGCAGGGAGTGGAAGCCTCAGGAAGAGGTCAGGGAAACAGAAGTGTACTGGAAACATCAGGAGATTGTTGGGTAGTCTGTCAAGGACGGCTAGGACTTGGAAACTACAACACAAGAGATGGAGTAAGGCCAATGCCAAAGGCAAGACAGGACTCATGGTGCAGAGGGTCCGAGAGGCAGCGGAAGAAGACCGCCGCATAAAAGCGGTAGGGCATGCCTGCCAGGGAAAGTGCATGCAGTGGGACCAGGCACTCAAACGATCATCGTCCTGGAAGGAACTTTGGGGTACCGACCAGGGCAAGTTGACCTTCCTCTTGCATGCTGTGGCTGATCTCTTGCCAACTCCAAACAATCTAAAGATCTGCGGCAAAGAAGATGACCCATCCTGAAAGCAGTGTGGAGCAACCCTTTGCACCCTGAATCATATCTTGACCGGATATCCCAAAGCACTGGGAGAAGGCCGATACAGGTGGAGGCACGACAAGGTCCTCACAGAAATTGCCAAATGGGCACACCTGCAGAGGGTCAAAGCCAATAAACACCAGGCATTACCACCCAAAGTTGTCAATTTCCAAAGCAAAGGAGATAAGGCTCCTTGGGCAAGAACAACTGCCAAGAACCCATGTTCCATTTTGCATCAAGCTTCCAACTGGGAGATGCAAGTGGACTTGAAGAAAAGGCTCGTCTTTCCAGAAGAGGTGGCAGTAACCTCACTCTGACCAGACTTGGTTCTTCTCTCCCAGAGAACAAAAACTATTTTAGTAGCAGAACTCCGAGTGCCCAGGGAGGACAGGCTAGCCATCTGTCATCCACAGAAGAAAGCCAAGTACCAGGATTTGATCGATGAGGCTCTTGTCAAAGCGTGGTATGCAACCCTATTTCCCATCGAAGTCGGCAGCCATAGTTTCCCAGCAACATCAGCGTGCTATTTCCTACAGTAGATGGGTTTGGAACCCAAAAAATAGAAGCAAGCCATTGGGAAGATAGCCATGGCAGCTGAAACCAGCTCAAGATGTTTGTGGTTGATGACAGCCTGCAGTTGGAACCCTTCTGCAGGTGAAGGCTAATTTGGTTTTTGCTGCCCCACTCAGGTGAGGCATACAGGCTAAGGGGCGAAACACTTGTGACCCTGAGAAACCTGCTGAAGATGCAGAAGGGTTCATCGCAATGTGAATGCTCTGACCACCCTGCCACCAAGGAATACCATCAAGAGGAGTAACATGCAACATCTTAAGTAGCTCCTGCAGTTTCTGCTTGTAGCAAAGCATCTGTTTATTTCACTCAGATTAAAACATTCTAATATTGATATCATCTCAGATTAATGAAAAATATCCTTGATATAAAGTCACATTAAAAAATTCTGACCTGGATATAATATCAGGTTAAGTATTATAAGAAAAAACATTCTAACCTTGACAATCTCATATCAAAACATTTTAACCTTGATGTAATTTCACACTGATATACTCTAAAATGAAAAAGAGAAATTCTAAACATGATGTAATCTCAAATTAAAAAGAATTCCAACCTTGATATAGGCTCCAGGGTATATCTTGTGCACAGCGTCGCCAGGAGCTCTCCCAGCCTCTCGGTCAAGGTAAAAGCTCTGGACGAAGACTGAGTGGTCACTAAGGCAACGCATCCACACATCCCCCTCCCCACGGCACTCCAGCTGCACCCCCCGCCCAATATGGAGCCTGGCCAGCAGGCAGGTGCCATCGTTACATCAAACACAGATGAAAAAAATCACGATGAGAACAATGTAAGTCTTTATTCATGCGATAATGTTCAGACTAAATTATAAAGCATTTGATAAGCTAAAACAGAAGAGGAAAAAAAACTGAGTAAACAGGACTTCATTAGTCCACTCCAGATAGACTAACATTCATTTAGATAAGGAATGTTGTTTCACTAAACATAATTAGATATTGCAAAACATAACAGAACGGAGAATAAAAATTAAATCAATCCATACATCTAAAAGCAGCGAAATGTTTGAAGAGAGTTTCTAAATAAGGCTTGTTAAAAAAATGTGGAACTAGTTATTATTCATATATTTATTATTATTAATAATAATAATAATGAAAATAATGGTGATAACAGTAATGATAATTTCAGACAAAGCAGAGTGGTAGTTCTATATTGCAAGGCAAAGAGACAACAGACGGACAGACAGACAGACAGACAGGCAGGCAGGCAGACAGACCTGGCTCTCTCACTGGCGTCGGTGCGGTGGACGTTACTCAGCTGACCCAGACAGAAGCGGTCTCCTCCAGATGGGTCGACGTAGCCATCCACCGTCACTAGAGGACAACTGGACAGGACCTTAAACATCTCCCCCACCTGCACATCCATCTCAAAGTAGGAGATAGAGCACCAGAACTCTGGGCCTACACACAACAAAGACAGACACAGAAAACATGTGTGTGGATTGATGAGTTTGCATGTGTGTGTGTGTGTGTGTGTATGTACATATGTATATATATATGTATACAGTATATACACACACACACACACACCCACACACACACACACACACACACACAGTGGTGCTTGAAAGTTTGTGAACCCTTTTGAATTTTCTATATTTCTGCATAAATATGACCTAACACATCATCAGATTTTCACACAAGCCCTAAAAGTAGATAAAGAGAACTGAATTAAACAAATGAGACAAAAATATTATACTTGGTCTTTATTTATTGAGGAAAATTATCCAATATTACATATATGTGAGTGGCAAAAGTATGTGAACCTTTGCTTTCAGTATCTGGTGTGACCCCCTTGTGCAGCAATGCAACTAAACGTTTCTGGTAACTGTTGATCAGTCCTGCACATCGGCTTGGAGGAATCGTAGCCCATTCCTCCATACAGAACAGCTTCAACTCTGGGATGTTGGTGGGTTTTTGTCTCATTTGTTTAACTGGGTTCTCTTTATCTACTTTTAGGACTTGTGTGAAAATCTGATGATGTTTTAGGTCATATTTATGCAGAAATATAGAAAATTCAAAAGGGTTCACAAACTTTCAAGCACTATGTGCCAAAACATTAAAACCACTGACAGGTGAGTGAATAACATTATCTCGTTACAATGGCACCTGTCAAGGGGTGGGATATACCGGGCAGCAGGTGAACAGTCAGTTCTTGAAGTTGATGTGTTGGAAGCAGGAAAAATGGGCAAGCGTAACGATCTCAGCAACTTTGACAAGGGCCAAATTGTGATGGCTGTACGACTGGGTCAGAGCATCTCCAAAATGGCAGGTCTTTTGGGGTGTTTTCGGTATGCAGTGGTCCAAGGAAGGACAAGCAGTGAACCGGCGACAGACTCATGGGTGCCCAAGGTTCATTGATGTGTTTGGGGAGCAAGGGCTAGTCCTTCTGCACCGATCCAACAGAAGAGCTACTGTAGTTGAAACTGCTGGACAAGTTAATGCTGGCTATGGCTGTGTGTTCTGACACCTGTCTATCATCATATGACAGACAGGTGTTAGAACACAGTGCATCGCAGCTTGCTGCGTTCAGGGTTGTGTAGCCGTAGACCTGTCAGGGTGCCCATGGCCCCTGTACACCGCCGAAAGTGCCTACAGTGGTCACATGAGCATCAGAACTGGACCGTGGAGCAATGGAAGAAGGTGGTCTGGTCTGATGAATCACGTTTTCTTTTACATCATGTGGACGGCCGGGTATGTGTACATCATTTACGCTCCCAACACACATCACGACCCTCTCACCGGTTCAGTAGTTGTCCCTCTTTGGACTACTTTTGGTAAGTACTGACCACTGCATACTGGGAACACCGCACAAGACCTGGTATTTTGGTGATGCTCTGACCCAGTGGTCTAGCCATCACAATTTGGCCCTTGTCGAAGTCGCTCAGACCCTTACATGAGCCCAGTTTTCCTGCTTCCAATACATCAACTTCAAGAACTGACTGTTCACTTGCTGCCTAATATATCCCACCCCTTGACAGCTGGCAGTGTAACGAGATAATCAATGTTATTCTCTTACCAAAGAAGGTTGAATCAGTTCATCTGGACACAACGTTTATGAGAGAGACGTTTCATCTCTCATCTAAGTGACCTCTTCAGTCTAATTTATTATTTATTAATATATTATGATTATTGAGCATGTGTAAAGATGTTATTCACTTACCTGTCAGTGGTTTTAATGTTTTGGCTGAACTGTGTGTGTGTGTGTGTGTGTATTATATATGTACTCACTGGCCACTTTATTAGGTACACCTTGCTAGTACCGGGTTGGACCCCCTTTTGCCTTCAGAACTGCCTTAATCCTTCGTGGCATAGATTCAACAAGGTACTGGAAACATTCCTCAGAGAGTTTGGTCCATATTGACATGATAGCATCACGCAGTTGCTGCAGATTTGTCGGCTGCACATCCATGATGCGAATCTCCCGGTCCACCACATCCCAAAGGTGCTCTATTGGATTGAGATCTGGTGACTGTGGAGGCCATTTGAGTACAGTGAACTCATTGTCATGTTCAAGAAACCAGTCTGAGATGATTCGAGCTTTATGACATGGCGCGTTATCCTGCTGGAAGTAGCCATCAGAAGATGGGAACACTGTTGTAAGAGCCATTCTGGTGGTTCTGTATGTGGTATCTTAGTTCACCACTAGGTGGTAGTATTGTGTGGGTATGGCTTCCTGGGGTGATTGCACTCCTCACTACAAAAGCATAGGTGTGTTTGTTACCTGGTGGTTGGGTGACGGGGAGCTGACACGGTTTTTACCGCTAAGCTGGGACACAGCACTTCACACTTTTTGGTTACAGTCATGGCTTAGTTTTTTGTTCAACAATAACCTGGATTCCTGCATCGCTACAACAAACCCATCATCTTTCAACTTGGAACAATAATCTGGACAACAGCAGCGCGTCATAACCCAAGGTATCTCCCGCACCCACCCGAGCTCCTAATGTTTGTTTGAATTCGGAGCTACACAAGTAAAAACCTTAGGCTCATGGAAACCAGTCGATTTGCTCTTTGCATCGTGCATGACTGTGATTGTGAAGTTGCCCTGTTTCATGAGAAGTTTGGAAATTGAAAGTAGGCCGATTGATCTCATGTATGGAGTGAATATTTTTTGTTGACACCTATACTTTCTGAGTCCTAGTGCTACCGAGGCTGCATCAGGATATTTCACGAGTCCATCAGCATTTCAGAAGGAAAGGAAATTTACCGGGAACCGACTAACACAAGCCAAAAGGAGGTCTGGTTAGTGCACCCGTGTATTTATGTTTTTGTCTGTTGAATGGAGCTGAAATAAGATGATGTGCAGCCCGCTACGGTAGCCTTCTTCAATGGTTGTTTTGTGGATACAATTTTTCCAAAAGTAGGCTAAAGCCGATTGCAATGTGCTCATTGAAGATGGATTCTTGCCTTCTAATTCATGATGTCAAGGAATGTTGAAATGAAATGTGGATACTTACCCTCTGATTGTTGATCAATTGAGCGATTGTTTTTTGAGTGAAGAAAAATCCACCGACTGTCAAACTCAGTGCGCATTGAAGCGTCTTAAAGTGACAGTACACACATTTTTGAAAATGGGTGACAAATCCAAGGATAAACCTGTGAGTGCTATGCAAAAGCCTGCCAATGAAGTGTCTGACAATATTCCTGAAACAAGTGTTGAAAATGTTGATGTACATAATATTGGGAGAGTGCTTTCAAATGAGCCAGAGGCTACTAACAAAAGGCTAAGAAAGCCTACTGAAAAGGGGTTGGCTTTGATTGTTGAGAGGTTGCAAAAGGACAGAAACAAATGTTTCAAAAGGGTGACCAAATTGCAAATTGAAATCAAAGAGCTCTTGGGGTGTCTGGTATCCAAAGAAAATGTGTGTGCTGTGTCAAAGAAAATTGAAAAGGTTAAATCCCTGTGTGAAACTGGCACTGAACACCATAACACATTGATCAATGAGTTTTGTTTACCTGAGGAAGATAAGGGTAAACAGGAGGCATACTTTTGTAAAATAATGGACCGCAATAAAGGTTTTATTGAACAAGTGAACACGTGGTTGACAGAAAATGAAAATGTGGATGATGATGAACTTGTGAATGATGATGCAGGGGGTCATGTTAATAAACAGGATATTCATGATAATATTCAACCAGCAGATAGTGCATCCAATTTGTCCAGCAAAGTATCTCACTCGACAAGCTCCTCAGGATCTAGCAAGTCTGCTCTGCGTCTGGCTAAGGCAGAGAAAGCAGCGTTACAGGAAAGGGCAGCTGCTCTGGCTAGGAGGCATGACCTAGAGGCACAAGAGGAGAAACTAAGAAAACAAAAGGAACAATTGGAGCTTGACACTGAGCTTGCCGTTGCCGCTGCTAGATTGTCTGTGTTGGAAGGCAGTTCTGTTGGAGGAAAGTCTGCCTCTGATGGGATGAATTCTTACCTGAAAAAAGGACAGAGGTCAGGACTCAATCCGACGGTGAAGGCATTTCAGCCTAAAGGAGAGGCTCTGACTATGAAACATGCCCCAATGGCGCCCCCTGTCTTCTCTTCAAAGGATGTGCGGCCAAAATCACAGTTGGCACCGATGAATTCCATCCGCAGGCCACATCCACAAAAGGATACTGGACCACCACACACAACTGTTACGCATCAGCCTCACAATGTTTTCACAGCTTCCACGGTTGCACCCAAAAGGCCAATGCCTACACAGGAAAATGGGCTTCAATCTGTCTGGAGCACCTCAGTGGTGCAAAATGCAAGTAACCCTAATGCCATTTGTGACATCATGCAAAGCAGAATGAAATCACCACAATGCTGGTCCAACAGCAAATACAGTCGACTTTACCAAAAAGAGAGATGGTTCTCTTTGATGGTGATCCGCTAAAGTGTATGCCTTTCCTCAGAAGTTTTGAGCACTGCGTGGAGGAGAGAACTGGCAGCTATCAGGACTGTTTATATTTTTTGGAGCAATATACACGGGGCCAACCCAGGGAAATGGTCAGAAGTTGTATGCATATGGCACCACAGGAAGGATATGAAATGGCAAAGAGCCTGTTAAAGGAACACTTTGGGAATGAATACAAAATTGCCGCGGCCTACATGGAAAAGGCCTTTAGCTGGCCTGTTATCAAAGTTGAGGATGTTCAGGCACTGCAAGATTTTTCAAGGTTTCTGAGAGGGTGCTGTAACGCCATGATGGAGATACAGTACATGGAGGAGATGAATATCCCATCAAACATGAGGAACATTATCTTGAAGTGTCCATACAAACTGCGGGAGCGCTGGAGGTCCACAGCCTGTGATATCCAACAACAGCGAGGCTATAGGGCCACATTCCCAGACCTCGTGAATTTCCTGGAGAACCAAGTTAGGATTCTCTCTGATCCGTTTTTTGGAAATATTTCCGAGGCTCGACCTGCTGCTCCAGTAACAACACTAAACAGGAGTAAGCCACCAACCAGGAGCAATCAAGGAAGCAGTTTTGCAACTGCAATTACAGCTACCGACTGTACTATAGACTCTTCCTCCTCATCTTTGTCCTGCCTGTACTGTGAAGAAGAACACGCATTATTCCAGTGTCCAAACCTTATCAAACTCCCTCAAGCGGAGAAGATTGAATTCCTGAAAGGGAAAGCCGTTTGTTTTGGATGTTTGAAGCCTGGTCACATGTCTAGGGAGTGCAAGGGTCGCTTGACTTGTGAAGAATGCAGCTTGAAACACCCCACTCTACTACATGACCCCAACAAGGAGAAGCGGCAGGAGTCAGAGGAAACAGCCAATAATCCGATTATTAAGGCGCGTGTTTCTACTGGGGCCGGAGACGAAGACTGCACTCTGTCCATTGTACCAGTGCAGTTGAAATCTAGGAAAGGAGATAAGGTGCTACGGACGTATGCCTTCTTAGACCCTGGAAGTACGGCGACCTTCTGTACACGTCACGTGATGAGGAAGTTGAATCTTCAAGGTACTAGGACCAACATCACATTGCAAACCTTGGGACATGAAACAGTGATGGAAAGTGACATGCTTACAGGTCTGGAAGTGTGAAATTTGGATGGAAATCATTTCTTGGAGCTTCCAGTAACTTTCACACAGGAGAAAATCCCTGTCTCAAGACGTAACATCCCCACTGAAAGAGACCTCAAGAAATGGGAGTATCTGAAGGAAGTCAAAATCCCAGGATTGGATGCAGACGTGGAGATTCTTATCGGGACTAATGCACCGAAGCTCATGGAACCCTGGGAAGTGATCAATAGCGAAGGTGATGGCCCTTATGCCGTGAGGACCCTGCTAGGGTGGGTCGTCAATGGTCCTTTGAGAGGCAATGGGAGTCAGAGAGGCTGCTCAACCATTTACGCCAACAGGATATCCATCACCAAACTGGAGGAGTTACTGGTCTCTCAGTACAACCAAGAGTTCAGTGAAAAAACATTGGAAGAGAAGCCGGAGATGTCAAGGGAGGACCTCAGGTTCATGGAGATAATGAAGAGATCAACATGCAAGCAGGAAGGTCATTACTGCATGGACCTACCCTTTAAAATGGATGACATCACCCTGCCTAACAACCGGTGCATAGTCGAGCAACGTATCCAAAGTCTGAAAAGAAAGTTTGAAAGGAACAAGACCTACCAGGAGGAGTATACATCATTTATCAGTGAAATGATTGACAATGGTTATGCAGAGGTGGTGCCTCAGCACCAGTTGGACTGCCGGGATGGCAGAGTGTGGTACCTTCCACATCACGGAGTGTATCACCCAAGAAAGAAAACCCTGAGAGTCGTCTTTGATTGTGGAGCGAGGTTTCAAGAGACCTCACTGAATGACCGGCTATTGCAGGGTCCTGATCTGACCAATTCTCTTTTCGGCGTCTTGACAAGATTCAGGCAGGAGAAGGTGGCTTTGATGACTGATGTCAAGTCTATGTTTCACCAAGTGAAGGTGTCTGAGGAACATGTCGATTTCCTCAGGTTTTTGTGGTGGCCCCAGGGTGACACGTCACAGGGTCTTGTGGAGCACAGAATGACGGTGCACATTTTTGGGGCAGTTTCCTCTCCCAGCTGCGCAAACTATGCTCTTAGGAGGACTGCCATGGACAGCCAGGATGATTTTAAATCGGAAGTGGCTGACACCATCTACAACAATTTTTACGTGGACGATTGTCTCAGATCTGTACCCACAGAAGAGGAAGCCATGCAGTTGGTAGTGGACCTCACTGACATGTGCTCGAGAGGAGGATTCCAGCTAGTCAAGTGGACAAGCAACAGCCGGGCTGTACTCTCGACCATTCCGGAGTCAAAACGATCCAACATGACGAGGCAGCTGCACTTGGAGCAGGATGATCTACCAGTGGAGATGGCACTTGGACTGAATTGGTGCGCAGAGAGTGACACTTTCATGTTTAAACCTGCAGTGGAAAGGCGGCCACATACAAGACGTGGCATACTTTCAGTGGTCAGTTCCATCTATGACCCACTGGGATTCTTGTCACCATTCACCTTGCTGCCAAAGCTGCTGCTGCAAGAAATGTGTCGAAGGAACATGTCCTGGGATGACCCTATACCCCAGACATTCTCGCAGCAATGGAAGGCGTGGCTGCTGGACTTGGATAAGGTGGTGGAGCTGAAGGTGGACCGCTGTATTAGACCGAAAGACTTCAGAGGACCGGTACACGCGCAGCTACATCATTTTGCGGATGCAAGTGACCATGGCTATGGCACAGTCTCCTACCTAAGGATGAGGAACCAGGACAACCAAGTGCATCTTGCCTTTATGCTGGGAAAAGCCAGAGTTGCACCCTTAAAACAAACTACTATTCCTCGCCTGGAACTTACTGCCGCTGTGCTGGCTGTAAAGGTGGACAAGATGCTGAGAAAGGAACTCTCACTTCAGCTGGAGGACTCATGTTTCTGGAGTGACAGTCAGACAGTCCTCAAGTACATCATAAATGAGACAAAACGATTCCACATGTTTGTGGCAAACCGAGTGGCTTCGATCAGGGAAGGAACAAAGGTTGGTCAGTGGAGGTACGTAACCTCAAAGGACAACCCTGCTGATGAAGCCTCAAGAGGAATGGATGTGGACAACTTCTTGGCTTGTAGGAGATGGATTGAGGGCCCAGGCTTTCTCCAAAGGCCGGCGGAGGAATGGCCAAAGCCTTTTGATCTGCAGCCCATAGCCTCTGATGATCCAGAAGTCAAAAGAGAGCTGATGGTGAATGCAGTCATCACGCAGTCTGAGGATCCAACATCCAAGCTCATGAATTACTTTTCTGAGTGGACCAAGCTCAAGATCTCAGTCGCTTGGTTTCTCAGGTTCAAAGGGGTGTTGCAGGAGCTACGGAGGAAGAGGAAAGAAGTGGGTGCTTACCTGGCTGCTACTGGCTCACCTGCGCCAGAAAAGGAAGAAGAGGAGATGAAGAAGGTCAGGAGCTCTATCCATGGTCAGCCGCTCACTGTAACTGACTTGAAAAGAGCAGAACATGACATCATCAGCTTCAGTCAGCAAGCATCATTTGGTGAAGAGCTCTCAATGCTGCAAGATGGTGCTTCAGGAGTAAAGAAAACCAGTCCGATCTACAAGCTGGATCCTGTGTTGGATGAGGACGACGGATTGTTGAGAGTGGGAGGAAGGCTCGGTCGAGCTGCCTTACCTGAAGAGCTGAAACATCCGGTATTACTCTCCAAGTCTCAGCATATATCCAGTCTCATTTTGAGATACATTCACTGTCAACTTGGACACGCAGGAAGGAACCATATGCTTTCATCCTTGCGCCGAAAGTATTGGATCACAAATGCCAACTCTGCCTGTCGGAAGGTGATATCCGACTGTGTAAGCTGCCGACGGTATCAAGGACAGGCAAGTGAACAGAAGATGGCAGACTTGCCAAAAGAGAGGATTAGTCCAGACTTGCCTGCTTTCACAAACGCAGGAGTGGACTACTTCGGACCTATTGAGGTCAGGAGAGGACGTGCCATGGTCAAGAGGTACGGAGTCATTTTTACCTGTATGGCCAGCAGGGCCGTACATCTGGAGATTGCTTACTCCCTCACCACCAACTCCTGCATTAATGCCATAAGGAGGTTCTTGTGTCGCAGAGGCCAAGTTTGTCATCTGAGATCCGACAACGGGACAAATTTTGTTGGTGCAGAGAGAGAGTTAAGAGAGGCGTTAGCTGCCATAGACCACACACAGATTCAGGGCGCTCTCCTCCCAAAAGGAATTGAATGGACGTTCAACATCCCCGCCGCATCCCATCACGGCGGGGTGTGGGAGCGACTCATCAGAATGGTCAGAAAGGTATTGTTCTCAGTCCTTCGTCAACAGTCCCTTGATGACGAAGGCCTTCATACTGTCATGTGTGAGGTGGAGGCTATTCTCAACGACCGCCCCATAACCAAAGTGTCCGATGAAGTCAGTGACCTGGAGGCCCTCACGCCAAATCACATTCTTTTGCTCAAAGGAAAACCCCTTCTCGCTCCCGGAATGTTTCAGGAGAGTGACCTGTACATCAGGAAACGGTGGAGACAAGTACAGTATCTATCGGATCTGTTCTGGAAGAGGTGGACGAGAGAGTACTTGCCGTTACTGCACGAGCGACAAAAATGGACGCAGTCTCGGAGAAGTTTTACTGTAGGAGACATTGTCGTCGTCATGGACCAAAGCGCTCCGCGTGGATCCTGGATCCTTGGGAAGGTAATGAAGACTTATCCCGATAAGGATGGATACGTACGTGCTGTACAGCTGAGGACAAAGACCGGGCTGCTGGAGAGGCCCATCTCCAAGCTCTTTCTGCTGCAAGAGGCAGTATAAGGGCTTGGTTCAAGAAGGATGAGTCAAGATTGTCAAGAAAGAAGACAAAGACTCTTGTGTGCCTGTTGGGGTGCATGCTTGTATGTTTGTTAGTATGCACTTAGATTGTGTGTGGGAATGTAGGTGGATTTGGGTGACTTGAATGGCTCTTTTCCCTATCTATGTAATTGTTTCACAATTATGGGGCCGGTGTGTAAGAGCCATTCTGGTGGTTCTGTATGTGGTATCTTAGTTCACCACTAGGTGGTAGTATTGTGTGGGTGTGGCTTCCTGGGGTGATTGCACTCCTCACTACAAAAGCATAGGTGTGTTTGTTACCTGGTGGTTGGGTGACGGGGAGCTGACACGGTTTTTACCGCTAAGCTGGGACACAGCACTTCTTCACACTTTTTGGTTACAGTCATGGCTTAGTTTTTTGTTCAACAATAACCTGGATTCCTGCATCGCTACAACAAACCCATAATCTTTCAACTTGGAACAATAATCTGGACAACAGCAGCGCGTCATAACCCAAGGTATCTCCCGCACCCACCCGAGCTCCTAATGTTTGTTTGAATTCGGAGCTACAACTGTGGTCATAAAGGGATGGACATGGTCAGCAACAATACTCAGGTAGGCTGTGGCGTTGACACGATGCTCAATTGGTACTAAGGGGCCCAAAGTGTGCCAAGAAAATATCCCCCACACCATTACACCACCACCACCAGCCTGAACCGTTGATACCAGGCAGGATGGATCCATGCTTTCATGTTGTTGACGCCAAATTCTGACCCTACCATCCGAATGTCGCAGCAGAAATCGAGACTCATCAGACCAGGCAACGTTTTTCCAATCTTCTATTGTCCAATTTTGGTGAGCCTGTGCGAATTGTAGCCTCAGTTTCCTGTTCTTAGCTGACAGGAGTGGCACCCGGTGTGGTCTTCTGCTGCTGTAGCCCATCTGCCTCAAGGTTCGACGTGTTGTGCGTTCAGAGATGCTTTTCTGCATACCTCGGTTGTAATGAGTGGTTATTTGAGTTACTGTTGCCTTTCTATCAGCTCCAACCAGTCTGGCCATTCTCCTCTGACCTCTGGCATCAACAAGGCATTTTTGCCCACAGAACTGCCACTCACTGGATATTTTCTCTTTTTCGGACCATTCTCTGTAAACCCTAGAGATGGTTGTGCGTGAAAATCCCAGTAGATCAGCAGTTTCTGAAATACTCAGACCAGCCCGTCTGGCACCAACAACCATGCTACGTTCAAAGTGACTTAAATCACCTTTCTTCCCCATTCTGATGCTCGGTTTGAACTGCAGCAGATCGTCTTGACCATGTCTACATGCCTAAATGCACTGAGTTGCTGCCATGTGATTGGCTGATTAGAAATTTGCGTTAACGAGCAGTTGGACAGGTGTGCCTAATAAAGTGGCCGGTGAGTGTATATATATATATATATATATATACACACACATATATAGCGTTTTTTTCTGAAACCGTCAATGGTGTTGCGTGCTCAACTAATGAGGAATGGAATATATATATATATATATAAAAACATACCTGGGTGGTTGGAAACGGGTTGAGGAAAGGGCGGAGCGGTGTGATGCTGTGACCCTGAAGACAAAGACACGAAACCTACTCAGACACACAAAGTACCACACATAGTACCACACTCAATACTACACACAGTAACACAGTACCACCCACACGACCACATACAAAGCTATACACAACACTACACACATTGGCACACAAAGCACCTACTCAGTACCACACAAGGTACTACACACAACCACACAGTCTTAAACACATGATCACACACAGTATACTACACAGAATACCACACACATTGACACACAAAGTGCCACACTCAGGAACACACACATACCACAGAAAGCACCACCCATATGACCACACACAATGCTACACATTTTACACTGGCACACGTACACACACAATCACACACAGTACCACAGAAAGTACAACACACAGTACTAAAGCAATCACATATACTAACACACAACAGTACTCCACAGAGTATCACACACAGTACTACATACAGCGCCACAAACAGTACTAGACAACGTGCCACACACATTGCTACACACACAACATCAGAGCATTACACACAGAAACACACACAGTACAACAGAGGGTACAACACACAGTACTTCAATACTATGCAAAATACTACAGTACCACACACAGGACTAGACTACTCCAGCAGTGAGTATTGTGTTTTTGTGCATTTTAATCATTCCATTCCATTTAATAAATGACACCCGTCTTACAGAAGTGAGTGTTGGGCGTGGGGTGATGATGTAATGGAGGATGCTGGTGACTCCGCCCGTTCTGCTGGGGTCCTACAGGAGTGTAGGAGGCTGTACTGGTGCCCGTCCAGGTCGCTGTAAGGTCAAAGAGAAAACAACAAGACAAATCAAATCAGCCTGTTAGTAGTTTCGGGCCGCTATCCGGTGTTGTCGTTTGCACACGCACACGCACACGCACACGCGCACACACACACACACACACACACACCAGTGTCATTTTCTGTGGACAGTGTACACCAGCATTTCTCATTAGCAAATGGAGGATAAAAAAAAATACTAAAAGATGGAGCAAGTAATGGATGAGGAAGGGCAAGTGTACCTAACTACACACCCTGGTTTTTAAGACATTTTCTGATGGCCCAAATCAACTGACACAAGAGAAACAGACCAGAAAGAGTGGAATGAGTAACTACCTAATGAGTAAGTAACCCTAACTAGGTTACTATTACTACTACTACTACAAACAGAGTATAAAGTGCTGGAGAATCCCTTTGAATTAAAATAACAATCCTCAGGATTGTAGCTTTAAACTATAATGTTAAAGGGGGTCCACTCACTGTGGTAGGATGCAGCAGCAGACTGGACCGGTTTGGACGGGCTGCAGAACTCGGGGCTCTGCCGCTGAGGGGTGGGGGTGCTCGGGGGAGGCGGTGAGCCAGGTACTCCCTGGTTTTGAGGGGGAGGGGCTATCTGGAGCAAACCCTCTCTGGCACCACTGTGACCTCCCACTGACAGCGCCGCCCCTATCATAGAGCTGCTGACTGGAGAGAGAGAGAGAGAGAGAGAGAGAGAGAGAGAGAGAGAGAGAGAGAGAGAGAGAGAGAGAGAGAGAGAGAGAGAGAGAGAGAGAGAGAGAGAGAGAGAGAGAGAGAGAGAGAGAGAGAGAGAGAGAGAGAGAGAGAGAGAGAGAGAGAGAGAGAGAGAGAGAGAGAGAGAGAGAGAGAGAGAGAGAGAGAGAGAGAGACCTGAAAAATGCACTTCTGATGATTAGGTCCAACTAGTCCACACTGACCCTGTTTACACCTGGTTTTAAAATGCGTTTTGGGCGATCGAATCACAAGTGGACAGCGAGACACACTGCCGTTTACACCTGTGTCTATCATGCGTCTCCAAATGCATCCTGTTAACCACATGATCAGATTTCGTTACGCCGAAGAAGAAGAAAATTTCCTGTTACGTCCTTGTCAGGGACGCATCAGGACGCATCAGCATTTACACTACAAGAGATATGTGGTCAAATGCGTCCCAGACCACCTCGGCAAGTGGTTTGACTAACTGGTTCACAAAACATTTTGGTGGTCATTTACGCTTGTATTTAGCGCTGCCCACTTGTGATCCGATCGCAAAAAATACATTTTAAAAGCAAGTGTAAACGGGGTCATTCAGACATGGCTATGAGCTGTAAATATAAAACATTTCTTACCAGCAGCATGAGTTTTCTTCCTGCTCAAGAGACATTTTATACTGAAAACTTTCAGATTCAGAACTCTTTTGGAAAAAGGTGATGATAAGTAAAACAATGGAGAGGCCCACCACTATGACAAATTATAAATGTGCAATAAAGTCATTTAACAATACTGATTATTAATCCTGATTAGAATACAGAGTAAAATAATTGGGATTGTCACTTTGTCTTTATGATGCAACAAAATGTGCTCATTCTGGAGAATATCTGGATGGCAGCCAGGGCAACGACAACAGACAACCACAGGACTGCAGAGCAGTCAAAACACTTGACCAACTGTGGGCATTGGGAGAGAACAGGAGGAAGAGCGGTCCTCTATCTCTCTTGCTGACTAGCCTTTTTTTAAATTATACCCATCAACATCCATCATCGATAGCATGGCCAGATAAAACCACCAGGGGGCCTGCGGCTCACCACCCGTCCACTCACTGCAGCTTCTTTAATAGATACTTCCACTCCATTCCATTATCCAAACCACTTATCCTTACTCGCATCACAGCCCCCCCACCCCACCCCACCACACCACACACATACATAATCACACCTAGGGACAATTTGGTATGGGCGATTCACCTGACCGACATGTCTTTGGACTGTGGAAAGAAACCGGAGCATCCAGAGGAAACCCACGCAGACACGGAGAGAACATGCAAACTCCACACAGAGGATGACCCGGGACGACCCCCAAGGTTGGACTACCCCAGGGCTCGAACCCAGGACCTTCTTGCTGTGAGGTGACCACGCTAACCACTGTGCCACCGTGCCGCCCTTAATAGATACTGCTATTGATAATGTATTTGTCTAAGACAACTAAAGTAAACCATCAGGTAAGTTAGGGAAACAGTATTGAAGCTCACAACGTGGTGCCATTTGTATGAGGGCGACTACAAACATTCATGAAAACTACAGCAGAACCAACACATCATCATAAGAATGATAATGAATATGACGGCATATTTTACACAGCTCTACATTGACAACCATCTTCACTAAAATCCGCTTTACAAAGGCTCCTGTTCCAGGTGGAATTAGGGGGTCTTTACGCACTTTTTCTGTTTTAGCTGTCCAACCAAGTGAACTGAGAGAAATTAGTCACCACCGCCCAGAAGATTATCGGATGCCCACTCCCCTCCCTGGAAGACCTATACAGTCCCAGCTGCCTCAAAAAAGCCCATGGCGTCCTCAAGGACCCATCCCACCCAAGACACCATCTGTTTGAACCGCTGCCCTCGGCAGACGTTACAGGACAATAAGAGCTCGGACAAACAGACTAAAGAACAGCTTCTATCCCCGAGCCATAACCACACTACATGCTGCTAAGTCTTGATTCCTGACTTTTTGTGAAATATGTTGGTGCCCAGTAGAATGTAGAAATGAATGTGTGTGTGTTTTATGTTTTTAATTCTTTTTATACTGATCTTTGCACTGATAAGAACTGCACTTTTAAATTTCGTTGTACTTGTACAAGGACAAATAAAGTTCTATTCTAGTCCGTTTTAGTTGTGTTGACGTGTGAACCCCCCAAACTCAGCATCTCTGAAAACACCCCGAGAGACCTTTGGCTCAGTAACCTACACGTGACATTTAATTCCTCTTTCACGCCACAAAGTTACAATCAGATAAGTTACATTTGTATTTTTTTAATCTTATCTTATATTAATATCTTTGAATGCTTTGCAACATTCACATTTCTGTTGCAGTGGCTCATAAATTCTTCAGTCAGGTAACGTCTGACCAATCCTTTCTTCCAAATATCTTTTCTTTATTAAGTAGTATCTAAAAAAGTATTTCCAGTATGTTAGTATTTTTAAGCCGTTGGCTCCCTTGCATCTTTCTCTATGTTTTTTTTTTCTACCATAAAAAATCTCAGATTACATTTGGATGCTTTGTTTTGTGAAATAAAAATCAATTACACCTTCATTTTGTGAGTTTTAAATCAGTTCAGTACTGTAAGAAAGTTGCAGAGAAATGGCTGACTGTCACATACAGGCAGCGTTCAGATTAGCCAAGCATCTTTTTACTCATATCAATAGTATCTGTGTTTAACAACGTTTATACATGGCAGTTCATCTGTGAAGGTTATCTCAAAGAACACGCACCCAAATCTCTTTGGATTGTGTTGAACACAGATCTTATTTCAGGGGTTTAACTGAAGCTCCATTCATTTCCCCATACAGACAGGAACCCAGGGCAGCGGCGCTACAAACAAGCCTCCAACCTGAACATGAACCGGAACCAGAACCGAGACCAGCGGGTGAAGCAGAACCATGACACTCTCACCTGGCGGGGACAGAGGTATGCTGGGATACAGGGTGATGGGGGGTGGGGGGACGTGAGCGGGCTCCGGGGGCAGTGGTTGGCTGTAATGTTCCGGGTGGGGGGGCAGGTCCACCTGCAGACAGTCCTGGACGTATTCCTCCTTAATCAGACGACCCTGAGGACCTGAAAGAGGGCAACCATCCCAAATACTCAACATTCTCTAAAAGAAGCTGATGAAAATTTACTTCTCAGAGAGAGCGAGAGAGAGAGAGAGAGAGAGAGAGAGAGAGAGAGAGAGAGAGAGAGAGAGAGAGAGAGTCAAGCTTTTGGAGTGGTGTTCAATAGTACAACAGGTGGGTACATTTTTGACAGGAGGCCCATGTGCTGCTTGCACATCTATGTGTCATAACCGGTCATTTACTCTTCTCCTGAGAACCTTACTGAACAGCAGAATCACTAGTTTTCATAAAATAAGAATTCATAAACTCACCGGCACTTTGAATGCTGAGGCCCACTTCATGGAGGGAGGGAGGGGGAGAGAGACACAGAGAAAGACAGGTTTTTTTTTAAATTTTAAAACAAGTCATTATTTAACACAAGAATTAACAAAAAACAAAAAGAAAATCAGACTCGATATCTTTTTATCAACAAAAATCCCTCCTTCACATTAATCGGCCCAATAAAGACTTCATTTTCCGTCACAGAACCGATTCACATACTAACTGAGTGAGTGTGTGTGTTTGTTTGTATTAGAGCGTGTATGTGTGTGTATTTTTTTTTGGTTTTTGTGCAAATACTGTAAGTGTATCTGTGTGTGTGAGAGAGAGAGAGAGAGAGAGAGAGAGAGAGAGAGAGATTGGCAAAGTGCTCTACATTAGCAATTAGACTAAACAGTCTGAAGATTAAGTAAAACCTGCGGCCTGTGTGTGTACATTCTGTACCGTGTGTGTGCATGCATCAAGGCCACGCTGTGTGTCCACACAGACCTGATGGTTCACTAATGAGACCTTATCTGGTGTTAATAAGCTTTTATTTACATCTCTCTGTCATCCAAAGGAGTTGAATCAAGTGCAACTGGACATGGTATATTGCACTTGATTCAACTCCTTTGGATACCCATGACCTGGATGAATGAGAACATTCACAGACATCTCTCTGTCACTCCTCCATCATCCATGACCATCCCGTCGGTCTCTGCAATGTTGGCATCAGAACATGAAACATCCTCGGCCATTAACCTCCGCGTCAGACGCACGGCTAACACGAATGAATCTTTTCATGAATTAACACAATACATTTCTGTGATGTGTGATCTGTGATGTGTGAAACAGTGCGTTGTTGTACCGATGCCGGGGGAGACCACCCTCTCGTAGTGGTATGGATTCACGCAAACGTTGTCGTATTTCAGATCGAAGGCGAACTGACAGAACTTGACGTGTTTCAGTTCATTCTTGTGAAGGTCAGGCCACCGCCACAGACGGGCATAGATCACATGAGGAAAACCCTTCCTGCCTGCTACCTAGAGACACAGACAGACAGACAGACAAGCAGAGAGTCAAATACACAGACGAGTTAACGACTCTCCCCTTAACGGACAAACGGCGACCAGGAAGAGCTACAATGCCTTGCACTCAGACACTTCAGCAGAAATCTACTGGGTGTCTCAGATTGAACATTAACAGTCTCATGAGATCCACATGACAATAAAGCTGAACTTGAACACTCTTCTGGAGGTTGAACCAGAGAGTTTAAGCCCCAGTTCAAGTTCAGGTACAAGTACAGGTCATGGTTCAGGTGCTGAATATTACCTCTCTGTACGACATCGTGTGTGTGTTTGAGCTGACAGCCTACCTGCTGGTCTCAACAGAGATAAGCCGAAGGAACGGCTGATTGCCGGTTTGAAACTGCTCGCTCACAGATCAGAAACCAGATTCTAGTCAAATTCTATTAAGAATCAACGCTTCTTACAATAAAGTTAGCGAATCAGCTATGAGAACTGTTGATTGCTAGTTTGAAAGATTTGTGGTTGAAGATCAGAGATTACGTTTGCTATTTTTTCTGGGTTATAAGAAAATAGAACAGAAGGTCAAACAACAATGACTCATAAATCATAAAAATAATGTTAATATAAATCCACATTTTGATGACGTCAATAAACTTAATTGAATGTTGGATAAATTGCCTAATTAAGGATGTGCAGAAACCAAAATATTTTGACATTTAAGATGGAGAATCCTCATTAAACTGGTGTGATGTGTGGTACGTGTTCAGGAGACACACTGGAAAGGAAGCAAGGCATGAGAGATGGGAGGAGACTGTAAGACATACTACCATGGGACAGACGGTAAAAGAAATGGTGTGGGAATAATCCTAGGCAGAGAGCTACAACAGAAAGTCAAAGAAGTAAAGAGGGAATCGGATAGGCTGATTTGGATGAGGCTGGATTTGTATGGACATCTGGCAAATATAACAAGTTCGTATGCACCACAGGTTGGTTGTGATGAGGAAGAAGAGGTGAATTTCCGGAGACAACTGGACAATGTAATGGCAGGCATACCGGGGGATGAAAGAGTTTTTATTGGCGCAGACTTGAAAGGACACATGGGAGAAGGAAATGGTGGCGATGAGGATGTCATGAGGAAATTTGGGTTTGGAGTGAGAAATGCAGGTACAGAGTCAATAGTTGATTTTGCTACAAGGAACGATATGGCAATAGTCAATACATATTTTACAAAAAGGAAGATCAGACAGCAACATACAAAAGTGGAAACAGAACTATGCAGATAGACAACATTTTATGCAGAAAGCACCACTTGAGGGAAGCTATGAACTGCGAAGTAATACCAGAAGAGTGTGCAACAAAGCAACATAAACCACTGATCTGCCAAATAAAGACAAGAGGCAATTTCAGAGTACAGAGACCAGCAGTACGGAAGATTGAATGGTGGAAGCTGAAATAGGACCCTTGTAGAGAAAGCTTTAGGATGAGGGTAAGAGAGCTGTTGAGAGACAGATTGCCACTAGATTGGGATAGAGCAGCAGAAGGACCAAGGGAAGCAAGCAGGCGAGCGCTAGGAGAGTCTCCAGGGGGTAAAAAGAAGGGACAGGGAAGTTGGTGGTGGGAAGAAGAAGTGCAGCACTGCATAAAGAAGAAAAAGTTGGCCAAAATAAAGCTGGACAAAAAGGAGAACGGGCAAAACAAGAATGAATACAAAGAAGCTAAGAAAGAAACCAAGACAGTGGTAGTTACAGCAAGGGCAAGGGCATATGAAGACCTGTACAAAAGACTAGATACAAATGAAGGACAGATAGAATAGCCAAACAGAGAGAAAGCAGGGATGTTGAACGAGTAAAACTGATCAAGGACACAGATGTAAAACTACTGGTAAAAGATATTTTACAGAGATGGAGGGATTATTTCAGGCACCTAATGAACGAATAGAATAAGAAGGACAGGTGGACCACCAAGGAATAAAGAGGACGTGGGAGAGACAACAAGGGTGAGGTGATAAAAGCACTGCAATGAAGGAAAAATGGAAAAGCTGTGGGACTGGACAATATATCCACAGAAGTCTGGAAATACTTAGATGATACTGGCATAGAGTTCCTGACTATACTCTTCAACAACATAATACAGACTGGGGCAAATGGGGAAAGAGCACATTGGTACCAATATACAATAATAAAGGTGATACCCAAAGTTGCAACAACTACAGAGGGATAAAATTGATGGGACATACGATGAAGTAGTTATGGGAGAGAGTGATTGAAGCGAGACTTGGGAAGGAAATGATGATAGGGAAAGTGCTGAAAAATACATTGAGGAGCAAAAAGAACTGCACTGCGTATTTATTGATTGGGAAAAGGCATATGACAGAGTACCAACAGAGGAGTTGTGGTATTGCCTGAGGGTGAAGGGAGTGTCAGCAAATTGCATCAGCATAATTCAGGACATGTACAAGTGACTGTAAGACTAGTTCGATGTGCAGTGGGAACAAGGGAGTTTGAGGTAAAGGTAGGACTGCATCAAGGGTCGGCATTGAACCCTTTCTTGTTTGTGATACTGATGGACAGCCTCACAGAACATCTTAAGAAAGGGCCACCATGGAGCATGATGTTTGCTGATGACATCGTGCTGGCAAACGAGGACAAGGAAAGGTTGGGGAGAGATCTTGAAGAATGGAGCGATGCGCTAGAGATCAGAGGACTAAAGGTCAACAGAACAAAAGCCGACTACCAAATATATGCAAAGTCAAGTCAACTCAATTTAATTTGTATAGCCCAATATCACAAATTACAAATTTGCCTCAAGGGGCTTTACAACAACACAACATCCCGTCCTTAGACTCTCACATTGGATAAGGAACAACTCCCTAAAAAAAACCCTTTAACAGGGAGAAAATAATAGGAAGAAACCTGAGGGAGAGCAACAGAGGAGGGATCTCTCTCCCAAGATGG